>NC_052323.1:897500-1082500 GCF_016432855.1 Salvelinus namaycush
AACCTGACAGGTGTGGCATATCAATAATCTGATTAATCAGCATGATCATTACACAAGTGCACCTTGTGCTGGGGACATTAAAAGGCTACTCTAAAATATGCAGTTTTGTCACACAACACAATGCCACAGATGTCTCAAGTTTTGAGGGAGTGCACAATTGGCATGCTGACTTCAGGAATGGCCACCAGAGCTGTTGCCAGATAATTGAATGTTCATTTCTCTACCATAAGCCACCTCCAACATTGTTTTAGAGAATTTGGTAGTACATCCAACCGGCTCACAACTGCAGACCACGTGTAACCATGCAAGCCCAAGAACTCCACATCCGGCTTGTTCACCTGCGGGATCGTCGGAGACTAGCCACCCGGACAGCTGATGAAACTGTGTGTTTGCACAACTGAATAATTTCTGCACAATCTGTCAGTAACCGTTTCAGGGAAGCTTATCTGCATTCTAGTCATCCTGACCAGGGTCTTGACCTGACTGCAGTTTGGCGTTGTAACTGTCTTCGGTGGGCAAATGCTCACCTTCGATGGCCACTGGCACGCTGGAGAAGTGTGCTCTTCACAGATGAATCCCGGTTTCAACTGTACCGGGCAGATGGCAGACAGCGTGTATAGTGTCTTGTGGACAAGCGGTTTACTGATGTCAACGTTGTGAGCAGAGTGCCCCATGGTGGCGTTGGGGTTATGGTATGGGCAGGCATAAGCTACGGACAACGAACATAATTGCAATTTATCAATCACAATTTGAATGCGCAGAGATACCGTGATGAGATCCTGAGGCCCATTGTCATGCCATTCGTCCGCCGCCATCATCTCATGTTTAAGCATGACAATGTCCCCATGTCACAATCTGTACACAATTCCTGGAAGCTAAAAATGTCCCAGTTCTTCCATGGCCTGCATACCCACCAGACGTCAACCATTGAGCATTTTTGGGATGCTCTGGATAGACATGTGTTCCAGTTCCCGCCAATATCCAGCAACTTCACACATCCATTGAAGAGGAGTGAGATAACATTCCACAGGGCACAATCAACAGCCTGATCAACTCCATGCAAAGGACATGTGTTGCGCTGCATGAGGCAAATGGTGGTCACACCAGACACTGACTGGTTTTCTGATCCACGCCCTACCTTTTTTTAAGGTATCTGTGACCAACAGATGCATATCTGTATTCCCAGTCATGTGAAATCCATAGATTAGGGCCTAATGAATTTATTTAAATTGACTGGTTTCCTTATATGAACTATAACTCGGAAAAATCTTTGAATTTGTTGCATGTTGCTTTTATATTTTTGTTCAGTGTGGTTGTTTCAACCAGAGAAACCAATTAAACCCAAACAAAGCTATGTTGCTAGGTAGAAGGTTCTGGAAGATGCTTGATTATATGATTTTATGGTGTAGGAAAGGAATGGTACACCAGTGATTTGCCTGTGGGAGAAGGCGGAGGAGAGCGGAGAGATGATGGCGGCGGATGCCTCGGGCGCTGTCGAACGCTGAGTTGATTAGCATTCCGTAGACGAGGCTGGAGGGCCCAGAGCGCGGCGGGACGAGAGAGAGAGGGAAAACAAGTGAGCGGGAGCCGCCAGAGCTAGGAGGCTCAGAGGGCTCCTGAATGCAGAAAAGACGGTGCTCTCATTTAGCAGCTAATTTGCTTTCATTCTTTCGTATTAATCTTAAAAGAGAAAATGGGCCACGACGGGCTCAGAGATTGACAGACCTATATGGGTGTCGATGGGTGTTGGGGCAGCCTGCTTCAAACGCTCCTCACCACTCTACACCTTTTTAATTTCCTACCTAATAAACTATCCACTGCTGTTATTGTGTAATCAAACACGCTGTAATTGTAATACCTTTAAAAATGAGACTGGTCCCACATTACCCACATAACCCACATAATCGACCGAGTGGGGGGTAGCGAAATTGTTTTTTGGAAATGACGTTGTGGTAAAGCTGTGGGGCAAACTTTTGGAAAGAAAGACCGTTGTCTTCTAATCAATCCCAAAGGTCAAATCCTATCTACGCTATAGGCTGTCTAATTCCCCCCCCCCCCCCCCCCCCCCCCGCCTTTATCAATGATTATAAAAACGTATTTATGCTGTAGAGCGGTATGATAGGGCAGACTTGTCAAGGGACTGGCTGGTCTCTGTCTTATCGGTAATGGGTTTAATTTTGCCCCTGTCTACCGCCTAATAGCCTTCCTTTGTGAGACCCATCTTGTCGACTTCAAGATGGCAGAGGCAGCGTTTCTTATCTAGGAGTTAAACCGTGGCCAGACAATCCCCTGGGTTCTCCCCCAATGGTTAGATGTCGGTTGCATATACACTGTGTACACACACGCGTCAATAGGGAATGGAGTGTTCAAGTATGTGAGGATTTGATACAATACATTGTCTAGCCGCAGAACCCCACTGCAATAGATGCCGTTAGCATAGCACTAGCATTCCATTAGTTTCTTCATTAACAAAACAGTTGCAGGTGGCTATATTTCTCTCATACACTTAATCTGTTAGCAAAATGCAGATATATCGGCGTCTGATTAAATTAAAAACATCATGAACTCAGACACGGCACTCCTCTCATGTGAAGAAATGAGTGAGAATAGTGTTGATAATCTTTCCTTAAGTACACAATAACATTTTGTCTAACCAGAAGGACTTTCAGAATCACAGAAGTCACCATAAATATGGGCTTTCCTTTTTCCTTTTCTGCTTTGTGTAACACTTCACTTATTGAGTGGTGAAATGTAGCATTCATTAATCATTCATAAAGCCTTAATGCCATAAAGAGTCATAATGCCCTAAAGAGTCATGTTTACAGTGCATTCGGAAAGTATTCAGACTCCTTCCCTTTTTCCACATTTTGTTATGTTACAGCCTTATTCTAAAATGTATTATATAAAACCTGTTCCTGATCAATGTACACACAATACCCCATAATGTCAGTGAAAACATATTTTTTTAGACTCTTTGCTGTGAGACTCAAAATGAGACCACCTTTGGTCAATTCAATTGATTGGGCATGATTTGGAAAGGCACACACCTGTCTATATAAGGTCCCACAGTTGACAGTGCATGTCAGAGGAAAAACCAAGCCATGAGGTCGAAGGAATTGTCTGTAGAGCTCCGAGATAGGATTGTGTCGAGGCACAGATCTGGGGAAGGGTACCAAAACATTTCTGCATCATTGAAGGTCCCCAAGAACACAGTGGCCTCCATCATTCTTAAATGGAAGAAGTTTGAAACCACCGAGACTCTTCCTAGACCTGGCCGCCCGACCAAACTGAGCAATCGGGGGAGAAGGGCCTTGGTCAAGGTGGTGACCAAGAACCCGATGGTCACTCTGACAGAGCTCTAGCGTTCCTCTGTGGAGATGGGAGGACCTTCCAGGAGGACAGCCATCTTTGCAGCACTCCCCCAATCAGGCCTTTATGGTAGAGTGGCCAGACGGAAGCCACTCCTCAGTAAAAGGCACATGACAGCCCATTTGGAGTTTGCCAAAAGGCACCTAAAGTAACAAGATTATTTGGTCTGATGAAATCAGGGTTGAACTCTTTGGCCTGAATGCGTCATGTCTGGAGGAAACCTGGTACCATTCCTACTGTGAAGCATGGTGGTGGCAGCATCATGCTGTGGGCATGTTTTTCAGCGGCAGAGACTGGGAGACCAGTTAGGAGACCAGTTAGGATCTAGTGAAAGATGAACGGAGCAAAGTACAGAGAGATCGTTGATGAAAACCTGCTCCAGAGCACTCAGGACCTCAGATTGGGCCGAAGGTTAACCTTCCAACAAGACAACGACCCTAAGTACACAGCCAAGACAACACAGGAGTGGCTTCGGGACAAGTCTCTGAATGTCCTTGAGTGGCCCAGCCTAAGGCTGGACTTGAACCAGTCGAATCTCTCTAGCGAGACCTGCAAATAGCTGTGCAGCGGCAGGTTCCCTTCCAACCTGACAGAGTTTGGGAGGATCTGCAGAGAACAATGGGAGAAACTCCCCAAATACAGGTGTGCCAAGCTTATAGCGTCATACCCAAGAATACTTGAGGCTGTAAACACTGCCAAAGGTTATTCAACAAAGTACTGAGTAAAGGGTCTGAATACTTATGTAAATGTGATATTTCCTTTTATTTTTTTCATACATTTCTAAAAATGTGTTTATTGCTTTGTCATTGTGGGGTATTGTGTGTAGATTGACAAAAAAATGGAAATGTAATTATCCACTTTAGAATAAGGCTGTAATGTAACAAAAGTCAAGTGGTCTGAATTCTTTCCGAATGCACTGTATATACTCTAAGGGTGACCTCTGAAGGGTGTATATTTAAGAAATAAAGCATGCGGTGTGTGGTATATGGCCAATATACTGTACCACAGCTAAGGGCTGTTCTTAGGCACGAGTGCCTGGATACAGCCCATAGCTGTGTTATATTGGCCAAATACCACAAACCCCTGAGGTGCCTTATTGCTATTATAAACTGTTTACAACCGTAATTAGACAGTAAATATAAATGTTTTGTCAGACCGTATACCATTGCTTTCAGCCAATCAGCATTCAGGGCTCGAACCACCCAGTTTATAATGGCTTTTAGAGGCCCACTGCTAATTACTGGCAGCGTCCCCTGTAGAACATGTGTCTCTCAAAGTTCAGCCTTTTCACACATCTGCCCTTTATTGTCTGTATCTGTGGGCTATGGGGTGCTTTAAACACACACACACACTCTGTACTGTACAGATATTCGCATACTCACTGTGCTCCATCCACACACATGTCGCCACCAGCGTACTCAACATGTATGAGAGCTCCACAGACTTTTTCTAACTGGAAAGGTGACATACCTCCCTGCAATATTTACCTACTGCTCATTAGGTTCTTGTTTATGTATCTACATATGTGTCTGGTACTCTTAGGGAGCTGAGCGACCCACTTTCTCCAGTGTGAGGTGCTGGCCTCTGGCTGGCTGAGAGTGCTCATTCCAGAAAATGACTGCTACCATTGCAATGAGGCTCAAGTCCAAGGGACGGTGGCACTAGGACGATAGTCCCCAGACATGCTTTTATCCAACTCTCTTCACACGTACAAATATACACACACACGTGCGCAAGTGCAAAGAAGCACAAACACACACGCACACAGGGTCAAGGCAATCATCTGTAATTGAAGTGAGTACGATAATGCCCATCCCTTTTCCCCCTAAATACTCCTACCTCCATACTCACCCATCACCCAGGTGCATTAGCCGGACTAGTGTAATGCATGTAATGGTGGTAAAAGCTCTGGCCTCCAGGTCCCCGGCCTATGAGAGACAGGGATGACATGAGTGCAGGGATGACGGGAATGTTGTGTCCCGTCTCTAACATTGCTTTCCCGTCTTTTCAGATCACGGCCGGACCAGCGGCGGCTGGGACAGGAGTCCCACCTTCATCTCTGCCGGGGGGGTTGGCACCCCCACCCCCTCCCCCGCCTCCGCCCCCACCAGGCGGCTGCCCTCCACCTCCTCCCCCACCTCCGCCTCCTCCTGGCATGGCCAGCATGCCCCCTCCACCCCCACCCCCGCCACCTCCAGGAGGAGGGCCACCCCCTCCCCCTGGCTGTGGACCCCCACCTCCCCCGCCCATCCCTGGGGCGCCGGGCATCCCTCCGCCTCCTATGATGGCCATGCCTGTCATCAAGCTGCCTTATGGACTGGAGGCCAAGAAGACCTACAAGCCTGAGGCCGTCATGAAGAGGGTCAACTGGTCCAAGGTACAGTAACGCCTCCCCAACGCACGCTCGCACACACACACACACACACACACACACACACACACACACACACACACACACACACACACACACACACACACACACACACACACACACACACCCCCCCACACACACAATAAGCTCTGTCCAATTGATCCTGACTTTTATCATCTACTCTCTTCCATTATGTGTACATTGAGGCCGGAATGACTAAAACAAATCCACTCTTTAGCATTGTACCATAATAGACATGTAGCGATTTTGCACAGAGACATCGAGTCCTGTCTTATGATGTGTAAAACACAAACTTGTTGAATTTGTGTTTGCTAAATCACTGTATACAGTTCTGAATAGAAGCATCGTGCACAGAAAACAGGCCTTTCAGATGTAGCTGTAGGTACAAATCGAGAGTGCTCTCTATTCAACACTACCCTCTGTCTGTTCAGGCAAGCGTTCACCCACAGGGCACGCTGCTCTGCACTCGGCACCCATTCGAAAAGATCCTCGCGTAAACAATGCTCGAGTGTCCTTGCATTCACACACACTCTTAGCGTTGAATAAAGACAATGTGTTTTGTAACATTCCAACGAATTTTAATACAATATCAATGGGGATCATCCTCTTCATTTGGGCTCTATCCTACTCTGAGTTCATTTATCCATTGCCCTAAGGAATCTCGGAGTTGCAACCAGCATTAATGTAGTGGTGTTTTGCAGATGCTTGTGTGTCACCATGCTTTTTAACAGCCAAAAGGAATTTGTTTTTTTCTCCCTTGGACTGCAGATTGCTGTTGAAATCACACTGAATCGCATTATCACATTATAGTTGTATAGCAAGGTTGCACATCTTATAAGAGACTTGAAGTGTTTCACATTTTATGGTCATTTCACTTTTAGAAAACATACAGTATATATAAAAAATAAAATAAAAATAAAAGATTCAGTAAATATTCCAGCAACAGCATCAACCAGTTTCTGCAACTATTTAGTCACTTTTTTACAATTTGCCTCAGAATACGTGTGACAGCAAGGATTGCAATGTAACAGGAAACCACGCAATGGAAATGGTAAAGATTGATTACAGCAGCATCTGAAATGTGTTGAAGACGCAGGTTTATGTCACCACTTCTACACCTCATATGCAAATTCCACAGCCGTGCCTAGACCCATGCAGGCCTGGTGATGGGTAATATTATTTATAACATTATACAGCTGCCCGGGATGGGAATTCCTTTGTGGATACAGTTAGAGAGACAACAAGTGAGCCACTTGCATCTCATTATCATCACTGTGTGCGTGTGTGTGTGTGTGTGTGTGTGTGTTTGTGTGTGCGTCATTGTCTGTGTATTTGTCTTTATTTGTGTATTCCTGTGTGCGTGTGCGTGTGTGCATTCATGAGTGCACCACTTTGGCACATCCGTCTCTGTCCCGGCACGGCAACGACTGAATGTGCGTCTGCATTAACCTTGCCTCCGCAGGCGCTAGGGTTTGGAGATGCAAATGAAATGGCTAGATAGCACTCAAAGGCATTCAGAGCCACCTGAGGAAAAGCAATCTGTGTCTCTTGTGTCTATTAAGTGGTACCAGAGTCATCTGTCTTCTCTGTTCGGAGCAGATGGAGCCATGGAGGTGCCAAGCACTACTGTGGCCTGAGCTTTAAAAAGAATCAGCAGAAGGAGGGACCTAGAATATTGTCGTCATGCCCCCCTTTCCTATAACCGCCCCATAACCAGTAGTGTACTGTAGCTATATGAATAAACACATTTGCAGGCTTTAAAAATAAATTGGAGAAAGGAAGGACCGAGAAGTTTGCCATCATTCAAACAGCGCCACCCGTCGCCACAGGTGCATTTGTTATGTTTTTTTGCTTTGTTTTTTGAAACGGAGCAGAGGAGGATCTTGCATCGTGGTAAATTATTGTACACACTCTGCTGTTTTATCACATGTGCCGTGATGTGCAATGATGTCCAAAGGGAAAAATGGTGTTTGAAGTAACATCTTTTTTGTAATATTGCAAACAAACATTGTAGTTTCACAGCTACGGATTCTATTTTTAAGCCCCATAACAACACGTTTGCTGTAGCTACATATGAAAACAGACATTTATTGGTAACTTGATGTTTATGCAGTTGAAGTCGGGAGTTTACATACACAATTCCTGACATTTAATCCTTGTAAAAATTCCCTGTCTTAGGTCAGTTAGGATCACCACTTTATTTAAAAAATGTGAAATGTTAGAATAATATTAGAGAGAATGATTTATTTCAGCTTTTATTTCGTTCATCACATTCCCAGTGGGTCAGAAGTCTATATACACTCAATTAGTATTTGGTAGCATTGCCTTTGTTGTTTAACTTGGGTCAAACTGAATATATCCATTTCACTTCTGCTAGCTTGCTAGCCACGGCCTGCTAGCTGTCTGAATCGCTGTGTCTCCAGCCAGCCCAAACATTCACTGGACCCTTATGATCACTCGGCTACGCATGCCTCTCCCTAATGTCAGTATGCCTTGTACATTACTGTTCTGGTTAGTGATTATTGTGTTATTTCACTGTAGAGCCTCTAGCCCTGCTCAATATGCCTTAACCAACCATTTAGTTCCACCTCCCACATATGCGATGACATCACCTGGTTTAAATGTCTCTAGAGACAATATCTCATCATCACTCAATGCCTAGGTTTACCTCCAATGTACTCACATCCTACCATACATTTGTCTGTACATTATGCCTTGAATCCATTCTATCGCGCCCAGAAACCTGCTCCTTTTACTCTCTGTTCTGAACGTACTAGACGACCAGTTCTTATAGCCTTTAGCCGTACCCTTATCCTACTCCTCCTCTGTTCCTCTGGTGATGTAGAGGTTAATCCAGGATCTGCAGTGCCTAGCTCCACTCCTATTCCACAGGTGCTCTCATTTGTTGACTTCTGTAACCGTAAAAGCCTTGGTTTCATTCATGTTAACATTAGAAGCCTCCTCCCTAAGTTTGTTTTATTCACTGCTTTAGCACACTGCCAACCTGGATGTCTTAGCCATGTCTGAATCCTGGCTTAGGAAGACCACCAAAAACCCTGAAATGTCCATCCCTAACTATAACATTTTCCGCCAAGATAGAACACCCCAAAGGGGGTGGAGTTGCAATCTACTGCAGAGATAGCCTACAGAGTTCTGTCTTACTATCTAGGTCTGTACCCAAACAATTTGAGCTTCTACTTTTAAAAATCCACCTTTCCAGAAACAAGTCTCTCACCGTTGCCGCTTGCTACAGACCACCCTCTGCCCCCAGCTGTGCCCTGGACACCATATGTGAATTGATTGCCCCCCATCTATCTTCAGAGCTCGTTCTGCTAGGTGACCTAAACTGGGACATGCTTAACACCCAGGCCATCCTACAATCTAAGTTTGATGCCTTCAATCTCACACAAATTATCAATGAACCTACCAGGTACAACCCCAAATCCATAAACACGGGCACCCTCATAGATAACATCCTAACCAACCTGCCCTCCAAATACACCTCTGTTGTTTTCAACCAAGATCACTGCCTCATTGCCTGCATCCATAATGGGTCTGCGGTCAAACGACCACCCCTCATCACTGTAAAACGCTCCCTAAAACACTTCAGCGAGCAGGCCTTTCTAATCAACCTCGCCCGGGTATCCTGGAATGATATTGACATCATCCCGTCAGTAGAGGATGCCTGGTTATTCTTTAAAAGTTCCTTACTCACCATCTTAAATAAGCATGCTCCATTCAAATAAGCATGCTCTGCACCCCCCCACAGCAACCACCATCGATAAAAGACAATACTGTGGAGCCGTCTTCATCGACCTGGCCAAGGCTTTCGACTCTGCCAATCACGGCATTCTTATCGGCAGACTCAACAGCCTTGGTTTCTCAAATGACTGCCTCGCCTGGTTCTCCAACTACTTCTCAGACAGAGTTCAGTTTGTCAAATCGGAGGGCCTGTTGTCCGGACCTCTGGCAGTCTCTATGGGGGTGCCACAGGGTTCAATTCTCGGGCTGACTCTTTTCTCTGTATACATCATTGATGTCGCTCTTGCTGCTGGTGATTCTCTGATCTACCTCTATGCAGACAACACCATTCTGTATACATCTGGCCCTTCTTTGGACACTGTGTTAACAAACCTCCAAACGAGCTTCAATGCCATACAACACTCATTCCGTTGCCTCCAACTGCTCTTAAATGCAAGTAAAACTAAATGCATGCTCTTCAACTGATCGCTGCCCGCACCCGCCCGCCCGTCTAGCATCACTACTCTAGATGGTTCTGACTTAGAATATGTGGACAACTACAAATTCCTAGGTGTCTGGTTAAACTGCAAACTCTCCTTCCAGACTCACATTAAGCATTGGATGTAGTCTATCACAGTGCCATCCGTTTTGTCCCCAAAGCCCCATATACTACCCACCACTGCGACCTGTATATGCTCATTGGCTGGCCCTCACTTCATATTCGTTGCCAAACCCACTGGCTCCAGGTCATCTATAAGTCTTTGCTAGGTAAAGCCCCACCTTATCTCAGCTCACTGGTCACCATAGCAGAACCCACCCGTAGCACACGCTCCAGCAGGTATATTTCACTGGTCATCCCAAAGCCAACTCCTACTTTGGCCACCTTTCCTTCCAGTTCTCTGCTGCCAATGACTGGAACGAATTGCAAAAATCACTGAAGCTAGAGACTTATATCTCCCTCACTAACTTTAAGTATCAGCTGTCAGAGCAGCTTACCGATCATTGCACCTGTACACAGCCCATCTGTAAATAGCCCACCCAACTATCTCATCCACATATATATATTTTTTTTTTTGCTCATTTGCACCCCAGTATCTCTACTTGCACATTCATCTTCTGCACATCAACCACTCCAGTGTTTAATTGGTATATTGTAATTACACCACAATGGCCTATTTATTGCCTTACCCCTCTTATCTCAACTCATTTGCACACATTGTATATAGATTTTTTTCTACTGTGTTATTGACTTTATGTTTGTTTATTCCATGTGTAACTGTGATATATGTTTCAAACTGCTTTGCTTTATTATTGGCCAGGTCACAGTTGTAAATGAGAACTTGTTCTCAACTAGCCTACCTGGTTAAATAAAGGTGAAATAAAAAATATAAAATTAAAATAATAAAAAAAGTTTCGGGTAGCCTTCCTCAAACTTCCCACAATAAGTTGGGTGAATTTTGGCCCATTCCCCCTGACAGAGCTGGTGTAACTGAGTCAGGTTTGTAGGCCTCCTTGCTCACACACGCTTTTTCAGTTCTGCCCACAGAACACGTCTCGTTCCTGAGCGGTATGACGGCTGCGCGGTCCCATGGTGTTTGTACAAACAATAGTACGCATGTATAGATGAACGTGGTACCTTCAGGAGTTTGGGTATTGCTCCCAAGGATGAACCAGACTTGTGGAGGTCTACCATTTTCTTTCTGACGTCTTGGCTGATTTATTTTGATTTTCCCATGATGTCAAGCAAAGAGGCACTGAGTTTGAAGGTAGGCTTTGAAATACATCCACAGGTACACCTCCAATTGACTCAAATGATGTCAATTAGCCTATCAGAAGCTTCTAAAGCCATGATATCATTTTCTGAAATTTTCCGAGCTGTTTAAAGGCACAGTCAACTTAGTGTATGTAAACTTCTGACCCACTGGAATTGTGATACAGTGAATTGTCTGTAAACAATTGTTGGAAAAATGACTTGTGTCATGCAAAAAGTAGATGTCCTAACCGACTTTTCAAAACTATAGTTTGTTAACAAGAAATGTGTGGAGTGGTTGAAAAACGAGTTTTAATGACTCCAACCTAAGTGTATGTAAACTTCCTACTTCAACTGTAGGTGAAGGCCTTATCTTTCAACTGGTTGAATAGCAGGCAGGTACAACCTCACTGTAATTAAATGTTGGAGAACGAGCAGAAGAACTGAAGGAGACTGTATAGAGATGGTAGGGAGGGGAGAGAGAGGTAGAACGAAACAGAGAGCTTAGGATGGAGAGTGAGTGTTTGTGTCCGCCTCTTGCTTTTTAAATTCATGCACAGGAGAAGTCTCCGTCTCTTAAAAAACAGCAGGGGAAAAAAACACCAGCTCCGGATAGTAAAAGCAGCCAACATCAATAAAGTTAGGATTTTAACATTTTCATGCAGCGACGCTGGAGATGGTTGCCTGAAGGTGCCGTAATGTTATATCTCCTATGGTTAGACTACCTTACCACTGGGGAACAGCAACACATTCACTGTAAAGTAAGGCAGTTTGCAGCAGCAGTGTGGAGTGAAAAACAAAATACGAGGAAGAAACAAAACGACCTCAGAGATTCCCTCACTTTCTCAATATAAGTAGTAAATATATATATATATATATATATATATATATATATATATATATATATATATATATATACTGCTCAAAAAAATAAAGGGAACACTTAAACAACACAATGTAACTCCAAGTCAATCACACTTCTGTGAAATCAAACTGTCCACTTAGGAAGCAACACTGATTGACAATAAATTGCACATTCTGTTGTGCAAATGGAATAGACAAAAGGTGAAAATTATAGGCAATTAGCAAGACACCCCCAATAAAGGAGTGGTTCTGCAGGTGGTGACCACAGACCACTTCTCAGTTCCTATGCTTCCTGGCTGATGTTTTGGTCACTTTTGAATGCTGGCGGTGCTTTCACTCTAGTGGTAGCATGAGACGGAGTCTACAACCCACACAAGTGGCTCAGGTAGTGCAGCTCATCCAAGATGGCACATCAATGCGAGCTGTGGCAAGAAGGTTTGCTGTGTCTGTCAGCGTAGTGTCCAGAGCATGGAGGCGCTACCAGGAGACAGGCCAGTACATCAGGAGACGTGGAGGAGGCCGTAGGAGGGCAACAACCCAGCAGCAGGACCGCTACCTCCGCCTTTGTGCAAGGAGGAGCACTGCCAGAGCCCTGCAAAATGACCTCCAGCAGGCCACAAATGTGCATGTGTCAGCATATGGTCTCACAAGGGGTCTGAGGATCTCATCTCGGTACCTAATGGCAGTCAGGCTACCTCTGGCGAGCACATGGAGGGCTGTGCGGCCCCACAAAGAAATGCCACCCCACACCATGACTGACCCACCTCCAAACCGGTCATGCTGGAGGATGTTGCAGGCAGCAGAACGTTCTCCACGGCGTCTCCAGACTCTGTCACGTCTGTCACATGTGCTCAGTGTGAACCTGCTTTCATCTGTGAAGAGCACAGGGCGCCAGTGGCGAATCTTGGTGTTCTCTGGCAAATGCCAAACGTCCTGCACGGTGTTGGGCTGTAAGCACAACCCCCACCTGTGGACGTCGGGCCCTCATACCCCCCTCATGGAGTCTGTTTCTGACCGTTTGAGCAGACACATGCACATTTGTGGCCTGCTGGAGGTCATTTTGCAGGGCTCTGGCAGTGTTCCTCCTAATCCTCCTTGCACAAAGGCGGAGGTAGGTCCTGCTGCTGGGTTGTTGCCCTCCTACGGCCTCCTCCACGTATATACACACAATACCCCAAAATGACAAAGTGAAAAAACTTTTTGGGACATTTTTGCATATTTATTTAAAACAAAAAACAGATACCTTATTGACATAAGTATTCAGATCCTTTGCTATGAAACACGAAATTGAGCTCCGGTGCATCCTATTTCCATTGAGCATTCTTGATGTTTCTACATCTTGATTGGAGTCCACCTGTGGTAAATTCAATTGATTGGACATGATTTGAAAAGACACACACCTGTCTATATAAGATCCCACAGTTGACAGTGCATGCCAGAGCAAAAACCAAGCCATGAGGTCAAAGGAATTGTCTGTAGAGCTCCGAGACAGAATTGTGTCGAGGCGCAGATCTGGGGAAGAGTACCAAAAAATGTCTGCAGCATTGAAGGTCCCCAAGAACACAGTGGCCTCCATCATTCTTAAATGGAAGAAGTTTGGAACCACCAAGACTCTTCCTAGAGCTGGCCGCCCAGCCCAACAGATCAATTGGGGGAGAAGGGCCTTGGTCAGAGCTCTATAGTTTCTCTGTGGAGATGGGAGAACCTTCCAGAAGGACAAACATCTCTGCAACATTCCACCAATTTGGCCTTTATGGTAGAGTGGCCAGACTCTACCATAAAGGCCAAATTGGTGGAATGAGAAACAAGATTCTCTGGTCTGATGAAACCAAGATTGAACTCTTTGGCGTCACGTCTGGAGAAAACCTGGCACCATCCCTACGGTGAAGCATGGTGGTGGCAGTATCATGCTGTGGGGATGTTTTTCAGAGGCAGGGACTGGTGGACTAGTCAGCATCAAGGGAAAGAGGAACGGAGCAAAGTACAGAAAGATCCTTGATGAAAACTTGCTCCAGAGCGCTCAGGACCTTAGACTGAGGCTAAGGTTCACCTTCCAACAGGACAACGACCCTAAGCACACAGCCAAGACAACACAGGAGTGGCTTTGGCACAAGTCCCTGAATATCCTTGAGTGGCCCATCCAGAGCCCGGCTTGAACCCAATCGAACATCTCTGGAAAGACCTGAAAATAGCTGTGCAGCAAAGCTCCCCATCCAACCTGGCAGAGCTTGAGAGGATCTGCAATGAAGAAGAGAAGAAACTCCCCAAATACAGGTGTTCCAAGCTTGTACCATCATACCAAAGAAGACTCGACGCTCTTATCGCTGCCAAAGGTGCTTCAACAAAGTACTGAGTAATGTTTATGTAAATGTGATATGTGATAAAAAATCAAATAAAAATTAGCAAACATTTCAAAAAAACTGTTTTTATCATTATGGGGTATTGTGTGTAGATTGATGAGGGGGAAACAATTGTGTAATCAATTTTTGAATAAGGCTGTAACATAACAAGTTGTGAAAAAAGTCAAGGGGTCTGAACTTTCCGAAGACACTGCACCTCATTGCACTCAACTCACTCAAGTTCACAGTTGCAGCTCATTCATCCTTCATCCGCAGGTGAACTGCATTCACAGCAGGTGGCCTTGTCAATGGCCATCAAACTTTACATGGCATGAGTAACCTCTAGCTTCCAAAGAGTAGGAGTGTTGTGTCCAATTATCATTTTCTCCTGTCATATGAGTCAACCAGTGTAAGTTAAATACGCAAGTGATTAATACTCAAACGGCATTGTTCCATATGGTATGCTAATTGTATTTTACTTCAATGACAGTATGTGTCCATTAATTCAGGGATTCATCACAATGTCTACATCTAAGGCTGCGTTTTCACAGGCAGCCCAATAATGATCTCCGGACTAATTATTATCTGTTTGGTCAAAAGACCAATTGGTGCCAAAATATCAGAATTGGGCTGCCTGTGTAAACTCAGCCTCAAATCCTACATCACAGCAGCATGTAATGTTCAACCCTCTGCTGTTCCACGCTTTTCATGTTGCTTCATTTAGCACAACATCCAATGGACATTTTGCAGTGTTCAGCTGTACATTGGCTCACTTCGAATATAACTTCTGTTATAAGCATACACATGATACTGTACACTATTGTTTGCAGAGCAGATCCACAGTGTCAGGACCTGATGTGAATTAGTTACAGTAGGGCTGGAGTAGGCCACTCCATAGTGCCCGGAATGGGCCTATGAGGGGGAGAGCGGCCCACAGGCACTACAGTATTCCATCAGGCCATCACCACAACAGCCCTCACACTCTTTCCTATTCTCATTGGCCCTACTCTCCATTATCTCACCCATGGCCACCATTACGGCACTTTGCACCGAGCTGCACTCACTTTCGTTTACTTGTGTTTCTTTAATCGCCTGTATAATCGCCCGCCCTTGCAACTCGCGTCACTTCGTCTTGTCGAGGGGCTAATAACACAGGCTGCAATGAGACGCCACTTGTGTTGGCCCCACACTGAGTGCCGTAACAGTGCGTCTCTCAGAGTGTCGTCACAGTCTGCAGCACTCAACACGACCCGTAATGGACTTCCGAAGGACTTCGCAACACACATTACTAGCCAATTATCAAGCGCAAATACAGCAAGAGGTGGTTATTGCCATTCTGTATGTACAGAAGCCCGCCATCGGGGCCACTGTACGTTACGGCGGGCCACGGTAGGAGCCACGGTAAACAAAGGGGCCGTTTTGTTCTGCGTGTGTGCCGATTTAAAAGGCGTCTCAATTTTCCTCGGGAGAATTCAACAAGAGTCTCAATTTTGGCTGGGGTCTTCTAGGCGCACCTAATTATTTGGCACCGTCACATTTATGTAATCAAGAGATGGCCCTCTTGGTGATAAGGCTTTCTGTCTCGTGTTTTAATGAACTGTGAGAGCTAGTACCTATGCTGATGTGAAAGGAAAATATATGTAAACCACAAACTAACACCAACATATGTGAACCCTTGCAAATCTTTGGTGATTTTGGTTTGTTTATTTTTTTGTGCCCCAAACCAAGACAAAGTAGTGGTATTTAGGTTGCAGGATAGATTAATAAAGCTAGATCCAAAATATGTACAATACAGTGCATTCGGAGAGTATTCAGACCCCTTAGCTTCTTTCTCATTTTCTTACGTTACAGACTTATTCTAAAATGGATTAAATGGATTTGTTTCCTCATCAATCTACACACAATACCCCATAATGACAAAGAAAAATATTTTGACATTTATGCAAAGAAAAACTAAAAACTAAAATTGAAATATGACATTTACATACATTTTCCTTCGGCAGCGATTACAGCGTTGAATCTTCTTGGGTATGACACTACAAGCTTGGCACACCTGTATTTTGGTAGTTTCTCCCATTCTTCTCTGCAGATCCTCTCAAGCTCAGTCAGTTTAGATTGGGAGTGTTGCTGCACAGCTATTTTCAGGTCTCTCCAGAGATGTTCGGTCGTGTCCTCAAGTCCGGGCTCTGGCTGGGCCACTCAAAGACTTTCAGAGACTTGTTGCGAAGCCACTCCTGCGTTGTCTTGGCTGTGTGCCAAGAAGGTGAACCTTCGCCCCAGTATGATGTCCTGAGTGCTCTGGAGCAGGTTTTCATCAAGGATCTCTCTGTACTTTGCTCCGTTCCTCTTTCCCTCAAATCCTGACTAGTCTACCAGTCCCTGCCGCTGAAAAACATCCCCACAGCATGATGCTGCCACCCGCTTCACCGTAGGGATGGTGCCAGGTTTCCTCCAGACGTGACGCTTGGCATTCAGGTCAAAGAGTTCAATCTTGGTTTCATCAGACCAGGTAATCTTGTTTCTCATGGTCTGAGACTCCTTTAGGTGCCTTTTGGCAAACTCCAAGCGGGCTGTCGTGCCTTTTACTGAGGAGTAAAAGTCTGTCTGGCCACTCTACCATAAAAGTGTGATTGTTGGAGTGCTGCAGAGATGGTTGTCCTTCAGGAAGGTTTTCCCATCTCCACAGAGGAACTCTCTACCTCTGTCAGTGACCATTGCATTATTGGTCACCTCCAAGGCCCTTCTCCCCCGATTGCTCAGTTTGGCCGGGCGGCCAGCTTTAGAAAAATTATTTGTGGTTCCAAACTTCTTCCATTTAAGAATGACGGAGGCCACTGTATTCTTGGGGACCTTCAATGCTGCAGACATGTTTTGGTACCCTTCCCCAGATCTGTGCCTCGACACAATGCTGTCTCTGAGGTCTACGTACAATTCATTCGACCTCATGGCTTGGTTTTTGCTCTGACATGCATTGTCAACTGTGGCACCGTATATAGAAAAGCGTGTGCCTTTACAAATCATGTCCAATCAATTGAATTTACCACAGATGGACACCAATGAAGTTGTAGGATGATAGATGGAAACAGGATGCACCTGAGCTCAATTTCGATTCTCATACCAAAGGGTCTGAGTAATTATGTAATAAAGTTTATTTTTTTATTTTTTTTATTCATTTGCAAAATAAAAAAATATAAACTGTTTTTGCTTTGTAATTATCGGGATTTGATTGATGAGGATTTTTTTTTAGTTCAATCCATTTGAGAATAAGGTTGTAACATAACAAAATGCGGAAAAAGTCAAGGGGCCTCAATACTTTCCGAATGCACTGTATGTTGATAAACACTGGCATGTGAACTTTCAAACGGACAAAAAGACGCACTAACTTTACAATATGCCGACGCTGGCTTCTAAGGCAGATCACCTTCAAACTAGGCAGAGGGCCTATAGCTTGTCATTAAGTACTGTTACTCACACAGCTGAGTTTTGCAGAGCTCTGGGTGTACGTCACTCCAGCTTAAGCTGTCTCGAGAATGAGGGCCTGAAAGGTTTTTGAGCCTGGGCTGTAACAATGAAATCCAAAATGTATCTAAACAGTTATTTGATTAATTCAACTTTAAATTTCCTCAATATCACTATCAACACTGCTCAACAGTTTTCATATCAATGGCTAATACATTATACATTTTCACAATATCTCAGCATAATATTGTAGGATTATTATTATTGGTAGTTGTATTATTAACGATTAGAATTTTTGGTAAACGGAACATGTTGTGTTGCATTAGTTTATCCAACACAATTCATTCATTGGCAGTGAGTATGCCTACGGGTCGGCGATAAAATATAACTTCAATTCTTTTATAGGCCTAAAGAATGTTACAATTTCTTCTCTCCTCTCGTGCTTGACTTTTTATAACTACTGGGAGACATTAACAGTATGAAGGTGTTTAAAATCACTAGCATATACAGGTCATTTCCAGTACCTTATTCAATGTGCAGGGGTACTGGAGTGGTTGAGGTGGATATATACACAAAATATGACTGGTAGTAGGATATACTATACATGTAAACAGGGCTAAACAGTTACTGGTATTAGGAATATATAAATACTTGGTAATATAGTAATGTCAATATATACATGTTGTCACGTTCCTGACCTGTTTTCTGTTAGTTTTGTATGTGTTAGTTGGTCAGGATGTGAGTTTGGGTGGGCAGTCTATGTTTTGTGTTTCTATGTTGGTAAATGGGTGACCTGATATGGCTCTCAATTAGAGGCAGGTGGTTTTCATTTCCTCTGATTGAGAGCCATATTAAGGTAGGTGTTTTCACATTGATTGTTGTGGGTGGTTGTCTCCTGTGTCAGTGTCTGTATGTTACGCCACACGGGACTGTTTCGGTATCGTTCGTTCGTTCGTTTTTGTATGTAGTCTGTTTCCTGTTCATGCGTTCTTCACGTTATATGTAAGTTCGTGTCCAGGTCTGTCTACATCGTTTATTTGTTTTGTAGTTTATCAAGTGTATTTCGTTTCGTCTTCGTCTTGTTTAATAAATCATTATGTCACATAACCACGCTGCATTTTGGTCGAATCACTACTCCTCCTCTTCGTATGAAGAGGAGGAGGAAATCCGTTACACATGTGAACAAGAGTAATAATGATCTTTAGCAGGATCAATACTAATGGTAACGGCAATCAATAATCAATGGACAGCAGCTTAATGGAATAATACATCGAATCAAAAATCATTTTAACAGCAGCGTAGGTTGTGTCTGAGTGGGTATGGACGTGGGTGGGCATCGAGTCAGTGTGGATAGTCTGTGGGAGAGGGAGAGCAGTAGATGTTAGCCATATAGCAGTCTTATAGCAGTCCAGGGGAATAAGCTGTTAAGGATTCTGTTTGTCTGAGCCTTGATGCACCGGTACTGCCTGCCGGATGGGAGCATGGAGAACTGTCCATGTCTCGGGGGGCTGGAATCTGGCAATTTTTCAGGCCTTTCTCAGACACCACCTGGCATGTACGTCCTGGATGGCTGGGAACTCGCCACCAATGATGTGCGGGGCCAGTTGCCATACCAGATGGTGATACAGTCAGTCAGGATGCTCTCAATGTTGCAGCTGAGGGCCAAGCCACATTTTTTCAGCCTATGTTGCCGTTCCTTTTTCACGACTGTTCTGGTGTGAGAGGACCATGTTAAGTCTTCAGTGATGTGGACACCGAGGAACTTGAAGCTCTTGATCCTCTCCACTGTGACTCTGTCAATGTGGATGGGGGTGCGCACCCCCACCCTCCTGTTTCCTGTAGTCCACAATCAGCTCCTTGGTCTTGCTGATGCTAAGGGAGAGGTTGTTGTTGGGGGCACCACACAGCCAGTTCTCTGACCTCCTCCCTGTTGGTTATCAGGCAAACAAGATGATGAATTTGGAGTCGTGCGTGGCCACACAGTTGTGGGTCAACAAGGAGTACATGAGGGAGCTAAGCACACACCCCTGAGAGGCCCCTGTGTTGAGAGTCCGCATGGTGGAGGTGTTGCCTACTCTCACCACCTGGGGTCGGCCCATCAGGAAGTCCAGGATCCAGTTGCAGAGGGAGGTGTTCAGTCCCAGGGTACCAAGCTCGGTGACGAGCTTCGATGACACTACGCCGAGCTGTAGTCAACAAATATCATTTTCACATGGTCGAGGGCAGTGTTGAGTGCAATTGAGATTGCATAGTCTGTAGATCTGTTGGGGCGGTATGCACATTTGAGTGAGGTGATTTTCCATGCTTTCAAAGCACTTCAGGATTACACATATTAGTTCTACAGGGTGGTAGTCATTGTTGCAGGTAGCCTTAGAGTTTTTGGGAACAGGAATGATGGTGGTCAGGTTGAGACATGTGGGGATTAAAGACTGGAACAAGGAGAGGTTGAAAAAGGACTGTGAAGAGGCCTGCCAGCTGGTCTGCGCATGTTCTGAGAACGCACCCTGGAGTACCATCAGTATGTGTTGACCAGATTAAAAACCTTACTCACGTCGGCCTCGGAGAGTGAGATCACCCTGTCCTCTGGGATGGCGGGGGCCCTCGTGCATGGTACAGACACATCATTGGATAGATCACGGCTAGGTCTACTTTTGTAATCCGTAATGCACTGTAGCCCCTGCCACATGCGCCGAACGTCGGTGCCGGTGTAATAGGATTCCACTTTGTCCCTATATTGTCCTTTTGCCTGTTTGATGGTTCTGTGGAGAATCATAGCAGGACATCTTGTAAGTGTTCATGTCCTCGGCCGTAGCCTCGGAGTTTGTTGCAATAGCCCTGTGTATGGTAGATCTGTCCTTTAGTTTAGCACATAGTTTAACACATACCTCAGTGTTAGTCTAGGGCTTTTGATTGCTACTTACAGCTATTTTCACTCACATATACAGTACACTCTAATCTTAATTCCTACCCTCAGATGTCCACAGACTAACCCATATTTCCCAGTACACTACAATTTTACTATGTCATTTTGCAATATATCCTTCTATTTTACTGTGATGTGTTACGCGGGTCTTGAACAATCAGAGCTGCTGTAGGCCTATATGCAAATAGTCATTGCCTTATATGGATCTGTGCATTCACTTTGAACTGGACTGTTGTTTACAGCATGAGTAGATGTGCTTGTTTTGTGATCAAAACGAGAGCTGCATGTAACCACCTGTGTACATTTGTTCATAAATGAATGTCTTAAAGTAATGATGGACTGTCGTTTCTCTTTGCTTATTTGAACTGTTCTTGCCATAATATGGACATGGTCTTTTACCAAATAGGGCTATATTCTGTATACCACCCCTACCTTGTCACAACACAACTGATTGGCTCAAATGCATTAAAAAGGAAAGAAATACCACAAATTAACTTTTAACAAGGCACACCTGTTAATTGAAATGCATTCCAGGTGACTACCTCATGAAGCTGTTGAGAGAATGCCAAGAGTGTACAAAGCTGTCATTAAGGCGAAGGGTGGCTACATTGAAGAATCTTAAATATAAAATATATATTTGATTTGTTTACCACTTTTTTGGTTACTACATGATTCCATGTGTGTTATTTCATAGTTTTGATGTCTTCACTATTATTCTACACTGTAGAAAATATTAACAATAAATAAAAACTCTTGAATGAGTATGTGTGTCCACACTTTTTGACTGGTACTGTATATACACACAAAAGTAAGTGGATTTGGCTTTTTCAGCCATACCGTTGCTGACAGGTGTATAAAATTGAGCACACAGCCATTCAATCTCCATAGACAAACATTGGACATAGAATGGCCTTACTGAAGAGTTCAGTGAATTTCAACGTGGCACCGTCATAGGATGCCACCTCCAACAAATCAGTTTGTCCCCCAAAAATTCTGTGCTGTTATTGTGAAGTGGAAACGTCTAGGAGCAACAGCGTCTCAGCCGCAAAGTAGCAGGCCACACAAGCTCACAGAACTGGACCACCAAGTGCTGACACTCCCTGCCCGAATGCATAGTGCCAACTGTAAAGTTTAGTAGAGGAGGAATAACGGTCTGGGACTGTTTTTCATGGTTCAGGCTAGGCCCCTTAGTTCCAGTGAAGGGAAATCTTTACACTACAGCATACAATTACATTCTAGACAATTCTGTGCTTCCAACTTTGTGGCAAACATTTGGGGAAGGCCCTTTCCTGTTTCAGGAAAGCAAGTCCATACAGAAATGGTTTGTTGAGATCGATGTGGAAGAACTTGACTGGACTGCACAGAGCGCTGACATCAACCTGATCGAACACTTTTGGGATGAATTAGAACGCCGACTGCGAGCCAGGCCTAATCGCCTAACATCAGTGCCCGACCAATGCTCTTCTGGCTAAATGGAAGCATGTCCCCACAGCAACGTTCCAACATCTAGTGGAAAGCCTTCACAGAAGAGTAGAGGCTGTTATAGCAGCAAAGGGTGGACCAGCTCCATTTTAATGCCCATGATTTTGGAATGAGATGTTCAACAAGCAGTTGTCCACATACTTTTCGTCATGTAGTGCTTTTTTGTGTGTGTGTGTTTTGTACAATAAAAAAAAAACATACATAGAAAAAAACTATAAACAACTTAACATTTACATACATACATTTCCACAAACATTAATGACATCACACTTGCTCAGTCCCACATTCTCACCCTATCCACACCCAATGATGTTTCTAATACTTGTAAGACTCTGCCCCATATGATTTCAAATTGTGTTATGTTTCTGTCTGTAGCCAGATTTCTTTCGATATTTAAATAATAAAGCATTTGATTCTTCCATGTTATTAATGTTGCATTATCATTTGACTTCCAGTATTGATGTAATAGCTTCTTCATCAACTCTCATGCAGCGAAGTTGTCAAGCGTCTCAACCTTAAGAGAAACTGATACATTGGACTATTTGTTCTAGTCATTTTAATCCATTAATATTTTTTTGGTTTGTGCTGTGTTTGGCGCATATCAATGGAGTGCAATGGGTGACGGGTGATCACCACACACACACACACACACACACACACACACACACACACACACACACACACACACACACACACACACACACACACACACACACACACACACACACACACACACACACACACACACACACACACACACACAAAATGAGTGGGGTTTGAAGAAATGACATTTAAGTGGAGTGGTAGCCAGACCGGCTGTGGATAGAATGACAACCTCTGATTGCACCTTGCGATAAATTAATCCTCATTGTGTTGTTGCAGATAGTACCTCAGGAAATGGCAGAGAATTGCTTCTGGATCAAAGTCAAAGACGAGAAGTTTGAGAACCAAGACCTTTTTGCCCAGCTCTCCCTCAGCTTTTCCTCCAGGACCAAAGGTAAGCAGGCCCCATTAGGCCTCTGCACTCCTTTACTAATGAATATACACACACACACACTTTGTTTGGCCACCCGGCTCTGGGAAACCAAGTGGCTTTGATCTCCAGACACTTTAGGAAACAATTTGTCTCCGTGAAATGTTGATTATCGTTAAAACCATCCTCCTTTTCTTGTGTCTTTGAACATTCCGGCTGTGGATGGTTGTGTGTTGAAATCTCTCTGAGCCAATTAGGGTTGTGTGTCAGGGTTTCGAAGCTGGAGATACAGTAGGGATTCTTTGTATTTGTTGAGTGACTTTCGGTGTGTGTGTGTGTGTGTGTGTGTGTGTGTGCACGTGATGAAAATGACTCCTACACAATGTGAATTCTTGCAAAAAAAGTTAAATGTTATTGCATTTCTCTGTGTAGGTGTATTTATGCGTTTGCATATATCTTTGTGTGTTTGTATGCATGTGTGTGACTGAACTGAGGACAGTCACACTTGACTTGGCACAGCCTTTTCCAGTCCAGTAGATGCTCCTCCAAAGGGAGACCCAGTGAAGGAAGCTCTGGGAGTTTATCTTCTCAGTTTGTTTCTGAGATCCACATCCAGACTACCTAACTTGCTGATGAATAACACAAGCCGAAGGAAAGCGAGTTTGTTTTTTGAGGGAGAGGGTGTGTGGTGGTTGTAATTCCTGCCCTAGTGGGAGCGTAGGGGTAAACTGAAGGACCTCTGTCATACAGAACTGGAATTACAGGTCTTCTCTGAGTTGGTGGGTGTGATGACTTCCAGGGTTGAGATCAATTCCAATTTACTCTTGAAGTCAAATTCAAATTCAAATGTTGTTCTTCAAGTAACGGAATTGGAATTGAATTAGACTGTTTGGACTCAAAATGTAATGTTCAATATTTGTACATTTCCCAGTACAGTGGAGTGAAAGCACATAGTCTAAAATATTACGGTAGGATGTCAATCTTCTTTCCTATATTTCTAGTATAGCTATGCAATCTGAACAATGACATGATCAGCCGGAAAGCCTGAGGGAATTTCATTAAAATGGGAATTTGTGGAATTGTTGGGGATAATATTGGAATTGGGAATTTAATTCTTGGAATTGACCTAACATTGCAATTCAGAGAAATTTAATTATTTCTGAATTCTAAGACTGACCTGTAATTTGAATTGAATTAAATGGAATTTACAGGGAGAGTTGAATTAGAAATTCATTTGTGAAATTGACCCCAATCCTGTTGACTATCCGTGTCTCCTCACTGTCTGTCAGGACACAAGCCAGACTGTTGGCATTTCTCCTCTCCTCTCTTCTCTGCTCCTCCTCTCCGCTCCTACTCTACTCCTCTCCCCTCCTTTCCTCTCCACTCCTTCTCTCCCCTGAAGACTACATAACAAAACTAATCTCTCTGGTGCTCCATGAAATAAACAGCAATGTAGCCCTTAAGCTGGGATGTGATTGGCTGGCACAATGCAGACGGAGAGAATAATAGCGGGAACGAGGGAGCAAATTTAGCTGGGCTTAATGAAGCAAAAGGTAAAGGCCAAGAGCCATGTCACTGCTCTCTCTGCAGGAGAGACGACAAGACACAGGCTGAATCCCAAATCACCACCTTCCCCTTGCCCCTCCATTGATACGTTTACCCGCACCACCGCCATTTGCACAAGTGTCCCAAAGCTGAGGGAGTGAAAATTATCAAGGGCGTAGGGGCTAATTAGACCCTCAGATGGCCACTTCGACTGAGCCAACAAGGTTGCAGGCTTCAGAGCCAAGTGCTATCCCTGACACGCACTGCAATATGTTTGCGCAATTTCATACAAAAGAATGGATCGGCGTGCCTAATTATATGCATTGTGCATTTGTTTGTCTGATTTCCAGACTTGACACATGTAATTAAATGTTTAACTGTTACTGAGGTTTATATTTTTTTAAACAATTTGTTAATTTGATTTTCATGCTCACATTTAAAAGTGGAACATGAATTGCGTCATTCAAGTCTGGAGTCTGTCCCTAAGTTGATGGGTTTATTGATCCCATCACCAACCTTTGGAATTCAACCTCTGAGTTTCGTCAGCAACACATGACAACGGAGGGCCCTCAGAGCGAGTTGGTAGGGGCGAGGGGGTAGTTTGGGATTCACCGACTGTCTGTTCTTCCGCAGTTCCTCTGCTCTTCAGCAACGCCTGAAAACATCCACAGGGTCTTAAAGAGAGAGAGAGAGAAAAATAGGTGTTTTTGCTTTGTTCTCTGCCAGGTGCTTGGTTTTTAACATGGCATCAGCAAGGGAGGAAGAGATCACAAGAACATAACACGCAAACAAGGAAACCATAGCATTCCGGTGGAGAAACATGGTTCCTAATTTACACCAGCAATAATTAATAGTAGCTTTTGTGTGCTGCACTTGTCTCTTCTTTCAGAAGTGTAATTCCTATCCATTTTCACCTCGGACAAACAAGGGATACAGATCCTGCAAAAAAAAAAAGAACAATACTTATTAATACAATATTATGCAATATTTATTACTGTATTCCATTTTCTTTTAATTTGCATTTTCTCTTTAAATTACATTCTTATAGTTGTTATGTTTCCTTTATTTGCGTTTTACAGGGTCCTAAGAAGCGTAACTCTGCTTTACATTTCTTTTCGGTGTCTTTTTCAAATTCAAATTCTTCCTCATACATGTAGCAGTCGGGTTCTATAGGTAAGCTCTGCGTTCCCGCAGGCAGCTTCGAAAGGCTTCGCTGGATCCCTATCAATTACGCCCGCAGCATGTTCACAGATTCAGCTCTTTTCCCTCTATTGTTGAAACAGAACACGATACACTCATGAATGAAAAATGCTGTTTAATGTTTGATATCCTGAGTACCGTTCTCTTTTTTTTCTTTTTAAGACATAGTTAAAAGCGGGTGAAAACGCCTTTGACGTGCGATGGTATCGCGGAGGGGAGCGATAGTATTTTACAAAAAAAACGAGATGCACCCATTGTTTTTCTTTTTTCTTTTTTTTACCTTCACTTTACAATAGGAATCATTTTAACTCATGAGATCTAAGAATTTTTTAGAGTAAGATGTGCTTTAACATGTTACTGTTATGCAGCCTTTGTCAAAGAGCCTGACCCCATTTCTATACCGACTATTCATCTTTGGATTCCCAGAAGCACAGTGTTGACATTAACACGTGACACACATTTTTGCTGGTTAAGCTTCCTGTACCAGATGGAGAGTATTATTTTTCTAGAGTGTGAGGTGATGCCTGGGAAGGGGAATTAGTTCACAAGGCCTCACCGTCTTACCATATTACCAAAGACTATAAATCCTCCCAGCAAACCTACCAAACAAGTTCCTACTCGAAACCAACTTAATATATCTGGAAAATCTGCAACCTTTATTTATCTGGTGAAAAGTTTGGCCTGCCCTCCATTTGTTGGTTTTTCTCGTACTCTTTTTTTCCACATTCCTCCTTCCCCCCCATCTTGACTGGAGTATTTATAACTAAAGCACGCGTCATCATGAAAGATGAGGCAAACAGGTGTAAATGTGTTCCCTGGAACCTGGAACTGCCCTGGGAAAATGGTGCAAAAAGGCTTCTGTTTAACTCGCTGTTCCTTGGGAGTCACACTTGTTACTCACATTGTCTGAAAACAACACCCGCTGAAAAAATGCCTCACTCTTTTACGAGCCGTGCCGTTTAATTGGTTTTAACAAGAAAGGGGAAACCATAATCAACAGGGATTTACAGCTTTGCTTCTAGCCTCTTAAGATTATCAGATTCCTACTGTATTTCCAATTATGGCTACCTTTCTGCAGTAACAGCCAACATCCTAGCAACAACGCTGGAAGCCGGCAGTGTTGTCAGAGGGGCCTGCTGATAGCAGAGTTGCTGAATATAAGGTCTAGTCTGTTTACATTGCTTTAAATTTCATTTCCTCACCGAAACTGTAGATGTTGCCTGACTGCGGAGATGGTAATGCGTGGGCCTATTATCCTTTGGATTCTAAGGCCCATCTTCACCTCTGTGGATCGACCTGATCTCCCAAGGAAGAGGAAGGGAAGTGATACTTTGTACAGTGTTACAGCAAGGTCACCCACTGTACCTGTGCCCTCATAACCTGCTAAGGAGACCCTTATTGCCCATCATCTCCTACCAAGAATGAGAGAGTGGAGGTCAATAATTGTCCATCCCCATCAAAGCTGCTGCCCCCAAACAACCCCTTCTCTCTGCCAGGCCAGACCTTGCTGCAACACTGGGGGAAATGTGTCCACTAGGGTCTATTTGTTCTGGCTTATTTAAATCGGCTCAGGAGAGCAGAGCAACTCCTCACTTCATTGTATTGCTATTTGGTTTCCCTTGTAGAACTGGTAGTTTGGCTTTTCCCTCCTCCCTCACTCATTCTTCCCTTCCCTCTATCATTCTCTCTTTTCTTTACCCCGGAGTCCCTTCACTTGGTGGTATCAATCAGCGGTTCTGCCGGTGTTCAGCTCCTGGGATCAAATCAGATGTACTTGTGGTTTGAGCGCCTAGCACGGCCTGCTGCATTTGAAAAGCAATTCTGTCGGCCAGGCTTTTCAGTTCTGTTTGAAATAAGATTGATGTTGGCAAACTTCTTCAACCTGCGCTCTCCTAATAGCGTTTCTCCATTGCCAACTGCGCCTGCTACACACACAGAGGGCATATGCCTTGATGTAATGATGACATGTGTTTGAGGCTTCCGAATGTTCCGAGAAGACCCCACTGCTTTTAATCAGTGTGTGGCAGCAACAAAACTAAGAGAGTGAAACCATCCTGAACAAAACAACTAAAAGTAGCATAACACTTAAATGACAAGCCTGGTCTACTGCACACGTGTGAAACTCATTCCACAGAGGGCTGTGTGTCTGCGGGCTTTCGCTCCTCCCTTGTACTTGATTGATGAATTAAGGTTATTAATTAGTAAAGAACTCCCCGCACCAGGTTGTCTAGGTCATAATTGAAAGGAAAAAAACAAAAACTTGCAGACACTAGGCCCTCCATGGAATGATTTTGACTCCACAGGTCAACTGTATTTCAAATTTTGTCAATATTGATACATATTTTTCAGCATATGCATTATTCCGTGTAAATGTACCTTATTTGTACAAAACAGAATATGACTATAAATATTACATTTATTTAAGAAGGTTGATGGAGAAAAGGCTTGGCCTCGCTACTTGTCTCTTGCGTCATTTTCCCCAATCCTACTGCACTTCTTAATCTCTAGTGTAGTGTAGCATAGAGTGGATCGATGGCTGTGTACACTAAGTGGTTTGTAAGTAGGGGTCCCTCCTTATTGCGCTACACTAGCGGTTCTACTGATAAACCTAATGAAGATGTATGTCAATAATTGGGTTGTTAGCTGGCCCAGCCATAATTCTCGGGGAGGAGCCTGGCGGCTGTGCTCGACCCCTCTGATCAAGTTCACCGGCCCCTCCCTCTCCCAGCATGCCTCTATGTTAATGATGGCGAGGCTGCTAATGAGCCCGGCACTCCATCCAGTGCCCACCCGCGGAGGCCAGGGAGAGAGAGTGTCATGGTCTACAGGTCGAGAAATGACTGTTTGGGTTCAGCCAAGCTATTAAAATCCCATCTGAACATAATTAAACTAAGGTCTTAGATTTCTTTTTGGAAGTGTGTTCACAAGGAAGCTGTCGTTGATGGAGGCTCGCTGTGAATTTCTTCCCTGATGGACATTTGTTGCAGTAAAAGTGTCTTAACATCATCACAGATCACATGTGCAGTGGTGTTTCCAATTTGATAAACATTAATTTACAATTGCTGGGAGAAAGAAAAGCGACGTTGACAGTGAATATGCCTGCCAACCCAACACACTCCAAACTGTGAAACCCACGTTCCAGCCAAAATCGCAGAAGGTTATTATTTTGTGTAATATCTCTGTGTGTGTGGATATATTACCAATTTTGTGCAGAGTTTGTCCTGCTAACCCTCTCCCTCTTCTATTATCCACCTCTGCTCTGGTGTCCTGCTCTCTCTTAGCTTTAGCAATAATGCCCAATTCCCATTTCCAGAAAGCAAGCTGGCATTAATGCTTGTAAAGGTTAGCTCTAAAAGACCACGACCAAACCTCAGAGTCCTGAAGGCAACTCTGGCCGGGGCTCCACCATTTATCATCCAGGATTTGATCATATCCCTCAGCTCTCCTCCCAACCAGATTCATCTCCCATTAGAACCTTGTGTCGCTCCCGCCCTTGGCGATGCACACCAACCACTAGCCGAGCCACAAACCCTGCTACAAAGCCCTAGCAACGGGATGGTAATGACACTGCTGCAGCGCTGGTAATGATGGAATCAGCGGGGGTTTAGGCGGCTCCCTGACTGCCCTAATAAGTTCCCTAATACCTTTGTTACACCCAGGCTGACCCAGTACCCTGATCAAAGGTGCTCATGCGTGGCAAAGGCTCCTCCGAGGATACCAAGCCTCCCTTCAAACTTTGCTGCAGTATTTCTAAACAGGAAGGGCGGCTTCCGTCAACTGTGAGGCCCATGTCCAGTAGCCGCACACACAGTCAGACTCCCCTGGTGAGCTATAATAGGCAATGCCAGTGCTGTTCTCTATTGGGCTGTTGCTTCAAACCAGGAAAGGGGGCTTCCGCCAAGTCACAAAGGTCCCTGTCCAGTAACCGCACACACAAACTCCCCATCCCCTGAGGAGAATGGCCCAAATGGGTAGTACCTCTGGTTCACTATTGGGCTGTTGCTTCAGGGTCACCCAGCAACAATGGGAATCATACGCATCTATTGTAGTTGAGCTATATTACCCTCTCAGACAAAATATTAGACTTATAATTGTGAAGGAAGTTCCACTTTTCATCCCATCGACTCCAGACGACTAGATGATAATTGTAACCCTCTGAGAAGCCGGTTACTGAGCGAAGCGACACATCCCTTGACCGTCATCAGAATGTGTGTCTCCTTAGACACCGATAATGTAATAAAGGCTGCTGGCAAATTAGTCAGATGCTCTGTTCCATAGACACGATGTTTGTGCCCAGTCTAGATCATATTAACAGCAGAGCATGGGAGTATGATGATAAAGGAATCATTTGATAACCGCTGTGTTGAAGATGTTGGGAACAGGGGTTTGATTGTGATGGTACACTGTGCCTCCCTGAGGATGAGGTTGTTTATTGCCAGAGCTGCCCAAGTCTATGTTTCTCCTCCCTTCCCTTCTCTCTCTCGAAATCACCATCCTGTCCCCCCTTGCACCGCTCCAGAAACCCGCTCATCCTTGGACCTCTCATTTACCATCTGGAGTTGAGGTTGCCCAGTCTCATAGACACGCACGCATGCACGCACGCACACTCTCTCACGGCAGTGCTCTTGCCCAAACAAGATCACAAGTGAGTTTGCCGTACACTTCTCTGATAAACCACCACACTTTCTGCAAAAGGAGAGGTTTGCTTCTTCCCCTGCCAAAATATGTGGCTAAACCAAGACCCCATTTATGCTCCATTGAATTTGGAGATGCACATAATTATATTCAGCAAAACTGCCTTGCAGATAATCAAATGTGGTGTTAATATGAAAAATCTGACTTCCAGGGCCTTCGTTGCCGCCTGATGGCACATTTCAGAATGGGAGCCATTTGTCTAATTGCTCTCGAGCGCCAGGACAATTTGTCTTAATAAAGCAAAATGCAACCCTATGCTAATTTCCCTCTGTTTGGGGGCAGCCATTTTCCTTACTCATCCTTCCACAGTTTTTATAAATCGCATATGAGTGAAATGAGCTCCTTAAATATTAATGTCTTGTAATTGGTTTATTGTACATTAGCTAGGCCACAGGGGGTGACCTGGATCGAGAGGCGAGTCAAGGCGGCTGTTATTCCCAGCTCGTTCCTGACCGTTTTCCACTTCATATCGCCTCCCCGCAATGTCCCACTGACTTTAATCTTCTCTGCTCAGATGAGGGCTGTTTAAGACTGTTCTGGGTAACTACTGTATACTTTAACTTTAAGCCCCCCTCAACTCCAAATATTGGCCTGTTTAATAGCTGCCTGCTAAGAGACTCCAACCTACGTCCTGCTAGCTTTATTTGCCTTCAGGTGTACTTTGCGTTGCAACATTCATCCAACGAGAAGTGCTGACTTTAATAACGTTTACTGTGTGGGTGTGCACGTGTGTATGTATTGTATGTGTGCATTTGAAAGTGAAGCCAGTCCATCAGACCTGGTCTTCTGCCTCTTTAGTGTATTACATAGACCTCAAATTGCCAGTCTGCATTCAAAGCTTTCCTCAAGAGGTCTGTTTATATTATCCAGGTACATGGGCTTTGTCCTGTTAATGTTGCACAAGACAAGTCTCTACTTGGCAACAATCGCTCCCATTTTCTTAATACATTCACTTGAAGGAGTGTACTTGCAATTGTGCTTTCCCATGGACTTACCTACCTACCTAAGATCAGTGACAAGTTACAACCACTTACCTGTATCATATACCCCACATTTTGGAGTCTGATCTTTATTCATAACGTTATAAATGACCAAAGAACTGGTAATGATCACGGTGAGGAGGTACTCCAGAGTTTAAGTGACTCAGCTAGCCTTGAATTGATCTAAATACATTCACTGAGATAAACTGTAATTTGTCCACTGGTAGAGTTCCTTTGCAGTCTTTTGTGGATTTCAGAAATAATTCAGCTAAAGTTGCTAAGTTAAGACTTTTCTTACAAATAATGTGTATTTGTTTGAAACCAATCAGTACATAATTTGCTCTAAAATGCTCTAGAATATTCACACTAGTATGCAAGAGGTTAATAACTAATTAATTAAAATAAATCCATTTGGAGTGGTGGTAACAATTTAGCAGTGCCACTGCTATTTGAATATAGGGGAAACCCTGATGGGTATTCAGGCACTGATATATTTTGTTTTACTCAACCAATGCCTGTTGTATATTCTCAGCTAGGCCTCTAACATGGCTTGTTTTTTGACACATTGTGGCGAGTGGTGTAGCGGTCAAAGGCACTGCATCTCAGTGCTAGAGGTGTCACTACAGACCCTGGTTCGATTCCGGGTTGTATCACAACCGGCCGTGATTGGGAGTTCCATAGGGAGGCGCACAATTGGCCCAGCGTCGTCCGGGTTAGGGTTTGGTTGGGGTAGGCCATCATTGTAAATAAGAATTTGTTCTATACTGACTTGCCTAGTTAAAAACAACTCGACCACCTCTTGTATTTCATATCTGTACTTAAATGTACACCGATTTCAGCATATCAGTGTGGTTACTGAAATGACAGCCAGTAATTTGCCTGGGTATTGTTTTATCTCAATTGGACACTTTTTTTCACTGACCCAAATCATATTGGATCCAATTGCAGGTTGACTCCTCTAGTTTCCAAATCAAAAAGGTGCTATGAAGGCCACGGCTCCCCCCCGTCATCCCCTCTCCTCTGCACAATCCAGGCCCAGAGTTTGTGACATGTTATCATGTTAAATTTGTCTTTAGGGCTCTCGGGTGGAATTGGTTTGGGTCCACAAGTGTCCACAACAGGCCAAACTGCCTGGATAGGTAAGGGGAGAGAGGCCAGGGAGGAAGGGGCGAGGTGACAACGGGGGAAAAGTGTCTCCAGCCTCAAGTGTCGGTCGGTGAGCCCTGGGTAAACAATCAGAGCGCACCGTGTTCAAGATGGTGCCTCTCTGAAAAAAACGATGTTGACTTCTCCTAGCCCACAACCTGGCGAATGACTTAATAGTCGGAAAGTGCTTCTTCTCCAGAGCCAATGAGAACAGAAGAGAGACGAGAGAGGGAGAAGAGAAGGGGGGACTTGTAAGAGATGGCCGCTGTCTCTTTAATCAGATGGTGTTTCCAAAAGACAACCAACCTCAGAGGACAGAGAAGGAAATAAATGTGTGAGAATTGAAGGGAAAGAAAAGACTGAGTGTGAGATGGAGAGAGATGGAGAGGTGTATGACCGAGAGAGCCATTTTAACCTGTACCCTCACTGTCCAGAAGACTGGGCAGCTCGGCACAGGATGTGCATGCTCTCTCCACTGCACTTTTAACAGATTCCCTTCGGGGCGCACAGGCCGCTACACTGATTGCTGTGATCCCTCCCTCCTCTCTCTTTCTTTCTCTCTCTGTCTCCCTCCACATACCACAGCTGTTTCAATCACTCAGTCTGAATGCTTGGGAGAGTTCTCTTTCATTCGACCTGATATGTCTCCTCTGAATTCCCTCCTTGCTGGTGATGGAAGGATGGACTCACTTACAGAAAAGAGAGCTGCTTTTAAAACCGGTGACATTTTATTTTTTCAACTTTTCGCTTAATATGCCACATATCCTCAATAGCTCCCCAAAGCATTCTGACAGCCCAGTATCTCCTCTTTCTTTTTGACTGGCAATTATTTTTTTTACTTCACACCTTCCTTGATTTTCAGCTATTTGTAGATGGTGTAGATGGTGACGCATTTTAATGGTGCAAGGTGGAGAGATTTCAAAAATGTTGGGTTGTAGTCTTTGCATATAACAGTATAACGGGGATGGCTGGTTATAGAATCCCATAAACCGACAAGTGATGATTGAACGCACAGCGGCCCCAAATGAGTCTCCTGTAAACGGGAGCCGTTATTTTAATGATGTTTCGGGACATTTAAAAAAAAATTTTGACCCTATCTTTAGAGCTGTAAACAAACACTAAGGGATCATGGCGAGTGAGGCCCCTCGGGGCAGCGTGGAGCTGATGTGAAGCCGTTTCCTCACAGATACAACCACTGCCCAACTTTTTCCCAGCTCATCTGTCGCAGTGGGTGTCGCTAAATCCCTCCCACCGCGGGGGTGAGGGGGTTGCGATTCAGGGAAGCGTTTCATCATTTCTCCTGACTGAGTCTAACACTCTGACCCTCAGCTAATCGCTAGCTGCAGCCTTAGTCGAATCACCGGTGACATACCCCCTACGTGTGGTAATGTTCCGCTGGATGTGAGTCCAGTTTGCCTTGCTCATCCTATGGTCGGAGACTGCTTAGTAGGTAAGCCGCAGCATGCTTTTTTTGAAGACCGGAGTCCAGACACCCCATCTGTAGCATGTCGGTTTGACTGCTAAGTGAATTTGCATTAAAGGTAATGGCTGCACTCTTGCCCACTCTCCCTCTCTTCCTTCCTCTCTTCCATATAGTTATCATCTGGTTTAAAGGAATACATCGCGAATCAGATGAACTCGTGGATACCATTTTTATGTCTCTGCGTGCAGTTTGAAGGAAGTTGTTAACTAGCATTAGCACAACGACTGGGAGTCTGTAGTAACTGCTAGCATGCTTGTAGATACCATATACTTCCAGTCATTGTGCTAACGCTAGTTAGCATTGACTCGCAAAACTACCTCTAACTTCCTTCATACTGGATGCAGAGACTCATGGTGTCCATGAATTCATCTGACTCTGGGAAAGTAGATAAAGGGCTTCATTACCAAAACCCCAAAACATCCTTTTAAGGTGAATCCGTTTATTAACCTTTCGAAGGCCACAGGCATCTCTGAGATAAAACACACACCTCTGACGCCACCGTTAAGAGAAATGAATCGCCCACCACTGATATGCCTTGATTTCATTTTAATCACACTTCTCAGTAAACCACACCACTGAATTAATATTTAATCTCCAAACCAAGATAGAGACGTATTGCTTAATTTATTTTTCAGTGGTATTGAAATACACGTTACTGGCTGAATAGCAGCTGCCCACTCAGCAGCACACTTTTACCTTGTCAAATTGAAGCTCACTTTTTCCTTATTTCTTTTCAGTATATATCATATAGTTGTCACTGGTTGCAGTGGAAATAGAGCCGCAGAGAAGCACTACTCTCCTGGCTTGAATTGAGTATCATCCACCTCAACTTGAACTGTTATTGAGTCTGACTTACAAGGCGGTACACTATATGTCTTTAGTCGCTAGGGCTTGTGTTGACTCTGGGATGGAGGAATCAATGCTATATGTTGTGTTTGCTGTGTTGTTTGCCGTTGCACAGGGCTGTATTAGTGCTTGATTCTTGGAGAGCAGTGCTGCAGCAGTGGCATATCATTACCCAGGCCTCTCATCCACTCTCTGCAGCTGTTGACCCCTCTGTGCAAAGGTCACCAAGGTGTAGTCAACCCACAGATCACGGCAGACTCAATTAGAGGGAGAATGTACACACACTTGCAAACAAACAAACACATACACACATCATCAACAGCGGGCATATCCCCTCCCTTACCTAACAATCTGATCGATCGAGAGCAATTTATCCCAGGGAAACGCCATACATCTTTTACACATCCTGCTACGGCCGTATCCATAATTGACGATTGGAAGTTCCCGGCTCCCCAGCGTTGCAATTAAAACTCCCGTGGCTCACCTGGCAGACCATTACTCTGCCCCTGACATGCTGCCCAGGAGGAGTGGACTGGACACCCAGGGCCAAACAATAACTGGCCAACAACACACCCTTGTGGTTCTCCACAACACCAGTTTTCTTGCTGCGGTTAGAGGAAACTGAAAGAAACAGAAGCTTCCAGCTGCTTTCTCCCAGAGTTGTAATGGCCTGGGTGGATAGCAGGCGGTAATGAGAGCTGATAGCCAGGCCGGAAGCAGAAGAGAGGGCCGTTTTAATGCTCTGAGGTTAATTGTTTGTGCGTTCAGGGTTTCAGCTCGTCTTACAGTATTGGCAGTAGCTAGGCACTAGAACGGGGGCATGGGGATGTGCCAAGCGATGATGAGCTAACGCCGTAGTGGATGATTATGCAGAGCATATTATGCCCCCCCCCCCCAGCCCACCGCGTCGGAGGGCTCAGTATGTTCATTAAAGACGTAAGAGCCAAGGCTGGGGCTGTGGCTAACCTTAAGCCGAGGCTGAGGCAGATCTGTAATGAACCCTCTCTCTCAATGCTTCATTACCCACTGTTGTCTTATACTTGTGCTGCCATATTTATCCACCCTCCTCCTCTACTCTTCGCTACACCAGACTGGTCATTGGCACTCGGTCACTGGTGTGTGTATATCTTAGTGTGTGTGTGTGTTAAATGAGGGCTCCTGGTGATGTGTAATTAACACAAAGGCAAACATCCCCAAAGGGTGACATTATGCTGAACGTATTAGACACAGTGGGGCCCAGGAGAGAGTGTGTGTGTTTGCATGTGTGTGTGGTCGCCCGCCGCCGTCCACTGCACGTCCCCTCGGATCGCTCGGCACCCCAACAGGCTGGCAGGTTTTGGTCTGCCTACACACACACACACACACACACACAAAACACACGTAGACACACAGCTGACTACAGGTCCAATACTGATAAACACATGCTGGGGAGATTATTAACACCCCTAGTGAAGAACAGACTGGAGCATTGTGTGTGAAATGTTAGCTTCCTGTCAAATCCTATGTTGTGGCCCCCTGGGCATTCTGATACATGGTTAGAGACAGGTATGCTAAGATACCGACATACTGATGTGAAATGCTTCTTGATAACATTTCAGCTAGGGAAAAAAAGGACAAAGATAAGAGAAATAGCTTAATTTAAAAGCATACCTACCATACATCAGTTTCTTATGGCAGAATTAAACAATATTCTCCGCCATATAGCTATGCAGGCTTTCCAGTTATAAAGGGGCTATAGCATGAATTCCACTGGGGCTTTGAAGAAGTGGGTGTTTGTGACCCCCCGCCCTCAGATATGTAGTGCAGCATTGGATAGGGGGTCAAAGGTCACTGTGAGTTTGTCAACTGCAGTCTTCCTCCACTAAGCCCCATGGACACAAGTCTCCCTCTCTCTCTTTCTCTCTCCCATAACCACCCCCACCGCACAGGCATGTGGCGATGCAGCGGTCCCCATGGCAACCATAGCTTGCTATAGTCCACAACGCATTCTCGGGCTACCAAAAGTGTTTGCCATTGCTGTGGGGTGTAGGAGGCAATTGAGGGGAAGTGGCAGTCTGTCTACTGTGTGGCGCCATGCCTTTTGATGGCATTTTGAGGTGTGGGTCTGTGTTTGGAGGGCGATGATGAGAGGGAGGGAGGGCAAACGAAAGAGAGAGAGAGAAAAAGTAAGAGAGAGGCAGCAAAAGAGAGAGAGAGAGAATAAGAAAGAGAAGCAGAGATGGGGAGAGAACACTTTTGAAGTGCAGTATTATTAGAGATGAAGGCAGAGATACAAATGTGATGTGATAACTACACCAGCCGAGACAGTTATGGCTGCTTATGGAAATTAACATGTTCCCAGGCAGATAGGATTTGTACATACAGTGCCACACTTCCATCAAGTTATTGGAAAGTGAGGAGCAGTGAGATTTCTAAATTAGCTCGCCTCGGTGGCAACATGCCACTTTGCAAGTTATTACTGCGATTTCATACCTCACACACCAGTGCCACTGGGATGCATGAGTGAAGTTCAGCTGTACTGATATGTGCCGTTTTTAGATTGAAATGACCAGCAGCATTTGGAGGGGGCTCTTGCACAGGGGCAGGAGTCAGTATACTATGGGGCCTCACACACTGTGTCCAGTACAAGTGTGTGTGTGTGTGTGTGTGCACATAATTGTTCTCACTGGCAGTGCGCCAGCATTTGCCCCATTGTTCTGTCCATTATAATTAAGAAAAGAAAAAACACGTGGTCGAACAAACGCCCTAAAGGTGTTCGCCAAGGTCTAGCCATTATTTAATAAGAGAACACTTATTGATATCGAATGCGCACAGACCCCAGCCTCAGCAAGTCTGCTCCCTACAAAATTGGGCCAAATTAATTTAACACATTATAAAATATGAATAGCTTGAATAGCTCAAATGTGAATCGCTTCTTGCCAGCAATTACACAATCCAGCAGCAGTTAATGGTGTTGAGCAGATTGGAGCTGGCAGGTGAAGTGCATGGTGGGAGATCCCACTGGGTACTTCACGAGGAGTGGCTCTGAATGCCATATTTAGTTTCTATACCCTCCAGGACCGATAGTCATACTCTCCAACCCTAGTAGTCCTATGCCCTTTTCACACTACTGAGCGGAGCTGTGTCAACTTAAGCCATTACATACTAGTACAGTTTGGGTTGGTATTATCATGTGAAAAGGGTACTGGTCAGCACAGACATGCTTCAATGCTCTTAACATGGCCACTTGGGAACAACACATCCACCTTCCAACAATTGGGTTGAAATGTATCTGCAGTTTTGGCTGATTAGGCTAGTCCATACATGTTGATAGTGAGAGTGTTGGGAAATGGTTATGCTGAGTTGGACCACCAGGGAAGGGTTTGAGCCCTTTAGAACTTAGACAATTGATCATTGTCAAGGATTTGGTTCTAGTTGTTTTGCTTGGCGGGGCTCTTGAAGAGACTACTTTTTGGTAAGACTTTAAAGACTTGAAGTGGAATAACTATGTGTTTTGCCATTATTACCGTTTGAGACGTTCCTGTTAATTGCTGTGTGATGGGGATGACGGAAGTGATGCAAATGGATGTGTTTCAAAGACCTGGTCACATAGTATGATATAATTACTATATAACATTGCAGGACAGCTTTTACAGTGTGTGTGTGTGTGTCAGTGTGTTTGCTTACGTCACTGAGATGCGGTATAGGTCAGTCAAGTCTGTATCCCACTGCACCCATGAGTGTCCGACCTCAGCCAGAGAGGAACTGGCGAAGCGGGGCATTTTGGCAACAACTTTGGGGCGGCAGGTAGCCTAGGGGTTAGAGTGTTGGGCCAGTAACCAAAAGGTTGCTGGATCAAATCCCCGAGCTGACAAGGTAAACATCTGTCGTTCTGCCCCTGAACAAGGCAGTTAACCCACTGTTCCCTGGTAGGCCGTCATTGTAAGTAAGAATTTGTTCTTAATAGACTTGCCTAGTTAAATAAAGGTTACATAAAAAAAAAAAAATATCGGAGTTGTGCCTGTTGTCATAGAGATAAAGGACTCATCATGGATATAATCCGTTTTAGCATGGACATTGCCATTGAGGGCTTCCACCATTTTAAAAAGAAGTCAACTGGTGGGGATTCCTAAGAGTTCGGAGCAATCAGCCAATGTACTACTTTAAAATGGAGATGGCCTAAATGGCGCTGCCCATGCTGTCACATACACTATAATGGCACAAATACAAAGATGAGCCCTCTATTTATCTTTATGGCCTCTTGTTTATGCGTGTATCTGCCCTCACATTGGCTAGAGTGGTCTCACCTGTTCTCGCCTCATCCTATCTGCTTTCCATCTTTGAGGACATGTATTTCCATTGTTAGAGAGGTAACTTGACTATCTTGTCAATATACAGTAATATACTATCTTTGCCTCAGCGGATAAATCAATACCAGATCGGGAGGGGTGGCAACCTTTTCCCTTTATAATTTACAGAGACCCAGGAAGTAATCCCTCTGACAGGTGACACCGTAGCTTCCTGCATACCTTCACTGTTATTTGTATTTGTATTTATTATGGATCCCCGAGGCAGTAGCTAAGCTATTCTCTACTCCTGGGGTCCAGCATATTTAAGGCAATTTATACAATTTCAAAAGCATTACAATACATTCACAACAGATTTCACGACACATTAAGTGTGTTCCCTCAGGCCACTATACTACAACACAAAATCCATGTGTACGAGTGTATATGGTGCGTATGTTACTGTGTGTGTATGCACATGTCTGTGCCTGTGTCTCGTCACAGTCCCCACTGTTCCACATTTTCTAGTGGGCTTAAATTAAATATATGGCAAATAGGAGTGGCAATATCGTCCACTATGATCCTCAGTCATTTTCCATCAGAGTTGTCACACCCAGGTGGCTTGTCATTGTTGATAGACAACAATACTTTTTTCCACATTTACTTTACGGAATTCAAAATTACATTGCTTGTCTTTCATCATTTTGTCAGATATACTTGAATGTGTAGTGTCAGCGTTTGTTGCTGGCATGTCATGCCCAAGTTTGCTAATCTTGCCAATTAAAACATCATTAAAGTGGTTGGCAATATCAGTGGGTTTTGTGATGAATGAGCCATCTGATTCAATGAATGATGGAGCTGAGTTTGCCTTTTTGCCCAACATTTAATTTAAGGTGCTCCAAAGCTTTTTACTACTGTTCTTTATAGAATGTATCTTTGTTTCATAGTATATTTATGTTAGATCCTGTTTGTTTGGCGTGTGTGTGTCTGTGTCTGTGTCTGTGCATCTGTCTCTGTCTGTCTGTCCATCTGTCTCTCTGATCCCTGCACTGCCATTTGATTTACAGCTTCACAGGGGACACTTGTCGGGTGCACTCTTTAAATATTAACGTCAAGGTCATGCCAGTATCACATGGAGACCAGAGACGCCTGCCCCTTGCTTTTGTCGGGTGGACTCGGACATGGATAAATTTGTCTAGTCATGTTTGATTAATAAATATCACTTAAGTCAGTGTTTCCCAACCATGGTCCTCGAGTACCCCCAACAGTACACAGTTTCGTTGTAGCCCTTGACAAACACACCTCGTTCAACTCATTGTGGGCTTGATGATTAGTTGACAAGTTGAATCAGTTGTGCTTTTCCAGGGTTACAATAAAATGTGTACTGTTGGGGGTACTCGAGGTTTGAATAAATTGAATTTGCGCACAATACTTTTATCTCTTATTTTGAATATGATCACTGTTTTCTGTAACTAATTGTCTGGTCTTTCTGCAAGCCCTCTCTCTTCCTCACAGTTCCTCCTCTTCCCTGGCTGCGGTCATGGACATAGCTTAGCTGTTGGACTTGACGCTTACATATTGATCTGATGTGTATCTTTTCATGGCGTGTTTCAATGGTTGATGTATGGTGTGGAGGATTCTAGAAGAGGTTAAGGTTTGACTATACCATTGTAGATCCAACTATAGTCTAGATCTGATCTGCCAATGCATCGGTAGCCATGAACACATATCCTGAGTAAATGTACTAGAGCATACCTATGCTGTGTATTCCTATGCCCCCTCCAGTTAAAGGTAAACTGCTCCATAGGCTGTTTTAAACCAGAGAAGTTAGTTCTATGTGGCATCAATATGAGTCAGAAACAAATTTGACTACAAAGTGTAAATAGGTCTTAATAATAATATAATGGTCTTAAGAGTTTTGTGAGTTCGTCACGACTTACTGTAGGGTTGGGTATGGGTTACGATCATGCCCACTTGCCCAGTGCCCACTAACATGAGAGAAACAGCTGTGCTGATTGTGCTCTATCCGCTGTGCATGCTCTAGCCAATCATAGCACTCAGAACCTCCAGACAGTGAGACAGAGCTGCCCATTACGCAGCGCCTCAGAATTGTTTGCACAAGAAATCACGTCGCCAATGTTATTTTGAAATAATTAAGGGCTGAGGGGCACAGGATTAAGTGGCCACTTACTGATGTGTTTGATAGTGTTATCCACTTTTTGGGGAAAAATAAGAATTAAGACGATCAGAGCGTATCCCAACTGCAACTTGTCAATATTCCAAAAGACATTTGCTAGCGTCTTGTGTCCCCCCCGCAACCTTTTTTTGTAAAATAATTCCCTATGAAACACTGCCAGACAGACACACATTACGGTAATAGATAGTGAGAAAGTTGTACAAAAAATACTAAACGGCACCGAAGCACACACTTCGCCAGTGACTTGTTAAGCTGATTGTGGCCTGGCTGCTCAATGTGCCTTCTAGCTACTACTTGCTAGCTACATTGGCAAACACAGAATTGGAACTTAGCTAGCAAGTGATTCTGGGCACTGATAAACAGCGTGTAGCTTGTGCTTTACACGGAACCCAAACCGGCTGCGTGCGTGGGTCATCGTGCATAAATGTATTTTGTCCCCCTACACCAAACGCGATCACGACACGCAGGTTAAAATATCAAAACAAACTCTGAACCAATGACATTAATTTGGGGACAGGTCGAAAAGCATTAAACATTTATGGCAATTTAGCTAGTTAGCTGGCACTTGCTAGTTAATTTGTCCTATTTAGCTAGCATGCTGTTGCTAGCTAATTTGTCCTGGGATATAAACCTTAGGTTGTTATTTTACCTGAAATGCACCAGGTCCTCTACTCTGACAATTAATCCACACATAAAACGGTCAACCGAATCGTTTCTAGTCATCTCTCCTCCTTCCAGGCTTTTTCATCTTTGAATTGATATGGTGATTGGCATCTACACTTTCATTGTATTATCACGACAACCGGCAAAACAGTTCGTCTTTCAATCACCCACTTGGGTATAACCAATGAGGAGATGGCACGTGGGTACCTGCTTCTATAAACCAATGAGGAGATGGGAGAGGCAGAACTTGCAGCATTATCTGCGTCAGAAATAGGAATGACTTCTATTTTAGCCCTTGGCAATGCAGATGCTCGTTGACGTGTGCGAGCAGTGTGGGTGCAATAATTGAATAACATAGATTCATAAATGTATTTTGCAACGCGCACGCGACGCGAGCGGTTAGCTTGCATGGCGTTGTATGCATGTTATTGTTTTCAGGAATCAGTCCTGAGCTCGCAGCCAGACTTTCCCGACTCGATAGACTGCACTGAGTAGTTTTCCATGCATTTTTTTGTTGTTGATATATTCTGCACCAAACACCGTAGCTAGATGTCCTCTACAAAAAAGTCTAAGTTAATATCAGATTTCTTGATTTATCTTAGATTAGTTCACTATTTTGAGGAAGTGGCCATGTTGTTGCTATGGTGACTCAGGAGGGACAAACAAGTAAGGCTGTCCCCGACAAAATCATTTTAAATGTGTATTTTTCTATATATAGACACACCCTGTGTGTTTTAATAAAATCAACTATATGCATTGAGCTTGTCTGGTGCTTTAAGCTTACAGTTTGATGAAATAAGACACCTTAACCTGACCCAACTATTCTGCTCCCGCTCCTACTGGCTTTAGCAGATTCTACCATCACTCTCCTGAAGTTGCTGGTAATAGGCTAGACGAGGAGTCGGCAACCTTTCATGTGGAATGCCAATTTATCTTACTATTTCTACCAATCTCCGTGCCAGTTATGGTTTTTAAATGCAACTTTTTGTGAAACAGTTTAATATAATTTATAATAATGTTTTCATATCTCAAAATCATTGTCATGTGTTTAATCAAAATTCTATCCAAATCTAAATGAAAATTATACAAACCTAAAAAGTAACTTCCATTGCCAACTATGTAATAGCCTACATAAAGCCAAGAAGAAAAAAAACATTTTAGCCTCCAGTTTGAAAATATCCTGATAAAAATTAATATCCTATAAATCACATTGGCTACACATGGCATGTCTTCAACGAACTTCAAACATTGTATCAACTATTAACTTGGGTCCATCCCGAAGTTTACACTAGTGAACTTGCAACACTGTATAACATATTCTGGGGCCTCAGAGTTTCCCACACCAATAAGCTCAGGACAAACACAGCTGTAGGCTATTTGTGCAAGAGATAAGAAGCAGTGCTTGACTTGGGCAGGAGCTCACCGGAGCCGAGTACCGGCACTTCAAATGTCCTTGTTCCTCTTATAGAATATTAGCTCAAAAGTATTGTGGAGCTCCTGCACATAAATTTAAATAGTATCAGCACCCAAAATGAGTACCGGAACCTATTTCAGTCCAAGTCAAGCACTAATAAGAAGTAGTCAGTAGGCCTATTTTATGATGTTTCCACTGGATCAGAGCATTACATTTTTCTTTTCACACTGAGTGGTTATCGAAAGGGAGAGAGCTGGGGAAAAAATTTAAATACATTGAGAAACCATTGTAATTCTCAATGGATGTAAAAACAGACTTTGTTTGCTTGATGTTTTGAGGTGAAGAAAACATTACTTTGAGAAGCTCCACAGGTCATTAAGCCAATCAGAAATACTATCAGATCCCCAAATGGGCACATTTATATGCCTACATTTGCGTGCAGGCCAGGTAGCCTATAGGCCTACTTCTATGCGTACACATCCTTACTCAACATTGACAAGAGCACTCCAAACAAAAGACAATGACTAAATTGACAGAACTCAGATATGGAATGAAATAAACCAAAACTTGTTTTCCACCTCTGTAGCAGAGGTTGTGCAATCTGCAGACAAATGTGTCCACTCGGAAAATGAAAATGGGAATACTGGAATAATAATATTGAAGGTATTAACAGAAATTACCGTAACCAAAGTCAAAATCAAATCAAATTGTATTTGTCACATGTGCCGAATACAACAGGTATATAGACCTTACAGTGACATGCTTACTTACAAGCCCTTAACCAACAATGCAGTTTTAAGTGTCAAGAAAGTATTTACTAAAATAAACGTAAGTAAAAAATAAATACATTAAAAAAACTGAAAAATAACAACTAATTAAAGAGCAACAATAAAATAACAGTACCGAGGTTATATAAAGGGGGTACCGGTACAGAGTCAATGTGCGGGGGCACAAGTTAGGCGAGGTAATTGAGGTAATATTTACATGTAAGTAGAGGTAAAGTGACTATAGATAATAAGCAGAGAGTAGCAGCCCTGTAAAAATTGGGGTTGGGGGGACAATGCAAATAGTCTGGGTAGCCATTTGATTAGTTGTTCAGGAGTCTTATGGCTTGGGGTTAGAAGCTGTTAAGAAGCCTTGCCGTGTGGTAGCAGAGAGAACAGTCTATGGCTATGGTGGATGGAGTCTTTGGCAATTTTTAGGACCTTCCTCTGATACTGCCTGGTATAGAGCTCCTGGCAGGAAGCTTGACCCTAGTGATGTACTGGGCGGTACGCACTACCCTCTGTAGTGCCTTGCGGTCGGAGGCCGAGCAGTTGCCATACCAGGCGGTGACGCAACCAGTCAGGATGCTCTCGACGGTGCAGCTGTAAAACATTTTGAGGATCTAAGCCTCCATGCCAAATCTTTTCAATCTCTTGAGGGGCAATAGGCGTTGTCGTGCCCTCTTCACGGCTGTCTTGGTGTGTTTGGACCATGCTAGTTTGTTGGTGATGTGGACACCAAGCAACTTGAAGCTCTAAACCTCCTCCACTACAGCCCCATCAATGAGAATGGATGCGTGCTCGCTCCTCATTTTCCTGTAGTCCACAATCACCTCCTTTGTGTTGATCACGATGAGGGAGATGTTGTTATCTTGGCACCACACTGTAACAAACATTGTAGATTAGGATTTATAGGAAATCATGGTAAATGTACTACTGGTGATATATTTAATGGGCAATTGATGTACACTAACAACCAAACACAAACAATTCACACAATGAAGGTATGCAAATATGAATGTGCGCAAATTGGCGGGAGAGAGCGCATTCTGGAGAGAGAAGTGCATTGTGTATCTGGTTGCATGGTCAATTCGATGTCTGCATTGGCCATGTTGCATTTACAGTGATATAGCCTCATCTAGAAGTCAAGGCATTCATGCTTCTTGCGCAGTGCAGAGCTGTTGTCAAGGAAGTGTGTTTGTGTTTTCTACAGGATGTACCGCCCCCACCTAACATCAATCAATCATGTCAATTCGGAGGTATACAGCGATCTCCGCATTGTTGCAAAATTTGGGAGGCACATGGGGATGCGGTACGGATCTCGATGTGGTCTTTGCATGACTCTGGAGGCTCTGCAATTGCGTCCATATGGGGCCTCCAACCGACCACATTTTTGGATCAAGCATAAATTGGGTTTTAATCTAGGCCTCCGTAGTGGATTATGTCACTGAAATGGGCGCACACATTTACAGTGCCAGTCAAAAGTTTGGACACACCTACTCATTCCAGGGTTTTTCTTTATTTTGACTATTTTCTACATTGTAGAATAATGGTGAAGACATCAACACTATGAAATAACACAGATGGAATCATGTAGAAACCAAACAAGTGTTATACCTCTGCTGTAGAGGATAAGTTCATTAGAGTTACCAGCCTCAGAAATTGCAGCACAAATAAATGCTTCAGAGTTACAGACACATCTCAACATCAACTGTTCAGAGGAGACTGGGTGAATCAGGCCTTCACGGTTGAATTGCTGCAAATAAACCACTACTAAATGATACCAATAAGAAGAAAATACTTGCCTGGGCCAAGAAAAACGAGCAATGGACATTATACCGGTGAAAATCTGTCCTTTTCGGTTCCAACCGCCGTGTCTTTGTGAGACGCAGAATAGGTGAACAGATGATCTCTCCATGTGTGGTTCCCACCGTGAAGCATGGAGGAGGAGGAGGTGTGATGGTGTGGGGGTGCATCATCATCCATCAGTGTACAATGTGCAGTAGTAACCCATATAAGAAAATGTACTTGTATATATGTTTCTTGTATATAAATAAAACATTTCTTGATGGATAATGGTGGAGCAACTTAATATGCAGGTCCTAAATCGCTCCCTTGTCTGGATAGCTATATTTTTTTCATTTTACCTTTATTTAACTAGGCAAATCTGTTAAGAACAAATTCTTATTTTCAATGATGGCCTAGGAACGCTGGGTTAACTGCCTTGTTCAGGGGCAGAATGACAGCTCGGGAATTCGATCTTGCAACCTTTCGGTTACTAGTCCAACACTCTAACCATGACTAAGGGCTGTTCTTAGGCACGAATGCCTGGATATGCTGTGGTATATTGACAATATTGAGCAAAACTACCCGGTTTATAATTAAGTGAAAATCATTATTTGAATATGTTTGCAATCCGTTGTATAAAAGTGATAATGCCCTTGAAGCCGGTGTTTGGAGGATATATAGCTGGGCTGATTAGACGGTGGATTGCGCAGTCAGATGGAAATAAGTAAATAGGCATTTTAATGTCAAAGATCTAGCCGGTGGTACTGCAACTTGTGGAGGAAACACCTGCTGGATTGCGGTTTTAACCAAACAGCATTCAGGATTAGACCCACCTGGTGTACTGTATACTATGCCAGCATAACACACCCACATCAAACCACACCTCCAAGACACCTCTCATTTGGCTACAATCATGGCCGATATAATTTCTTAATGAGCAGTCTTCAAAACTAAATCAGGAAAAGCCGTTGCCCTGTTAAATCCATGATGATATAACACTGCATTTCTTCTACATCTGAGTATGTGAAAATATATACTATGCTCATGTATTTACTTATCTGTATTTTTTTAAACAGTGGAGTGTTCAGAGAGACGGTCTGAACATGACATATATAAATGTAATGAATAGAGCTGACACCATTCACTATCCTACGAGACATACAACCATATTTGTACTACATGGCATATTTCTATCTGAACATTCTTTAATATTGAGCCCTTCTGAACAAACCTCAGGTATTCTGACATTGGCATATGGTTTGTTGCATATATAAATGTAAAGAATAGAGCTGACATGCTTCTCCATTCTACGAGGCAGACAGTCATATTTTCTCTACATTATATATATATATATATATGTATTTATATTCTAACCCCAGGTATTGTCTCTACCAGTAGGGGGCACTGTGATACAGGCCAATGACTGGAATTCTACTAGAGGTTTGGTATCTTTAGTATCTATGTCTTATAAGAGTTGTACTTCCCCTCTGAGCTTCAACTCCATTCTATGTAAACCATATAGACACCTAGCAGAACATAATGCCATATTTCATTCTATCCAATGTAATTAATACATATTGAGGGAATTTATATTTACCCCTAGTGACAGCCCACAAACGTTGAAGTTAGATGTTTGAACTAGGGATGTAGTAGGAATCAATTGGGCTTTTTTTTTTAACTGACACAAAAAATATACATTTTCACACATTTGATGTCCTCTGGGACGAACAGGGAGCAAGTGGATATCAATGCCACTAGCAATCTGGTCTTTTTCCTCTTATGGTTTCTGTCATAACCAGTTTAACCTTTATCCCAGGAGCTCATGTCTCTGTCTACGAGGCGCGGTTCAGTGTTAGATGACACAGGGAAGATTAAATGTGTTTGGCAACGGATGGGCCCACATGTCTTTTTTATGTAGAGACTGCTCAGTGCTAACAAGCAGGCGGTTGAATAGAAGGTCAGCTATGTTCCTCAAACTCAGGTTACTTGGATTTGTATTTATTTTTTTGCTCACTTACTGTAATGCCTCGCAACATGATTTTACTGTAATTAAGTTGGACATAATACATAACAGTACAATTAGGAAATTAGTGAGTGGGGGGAAAAAAAGAATGACACCTCATTTTTAGTCTTTCACTTTAGATATCTGTAACAATGTAAAGAATATGGCTTTCTGTTCATGCTGAATTGCACACATGCATGCACCAATGTTAATTATTTAGCTGGTTTCATCATACACTCAAACACCTACACATTCTCTACAACAAATACAATCACTTGCAGGCAATCCAACACACGCAAACAAGCGATTTGGCACGGGGGACCCGTTTGACCTCATTAACCATTGATTTGTCTGGTTCACTGGAGCCAAACATAGATGTTTAGATGGAAAATCACCATACAGACCGATAGAATGCTACTATGCTATTATGCTATTCCATTTGTGGTTATCTACCTGGTGCTGTATGTGCAAGTGAACAAGTCTTATGGGCAAGTATTCCTTAAATATTTGATATCAACCCACTGCAAATATATATTCCAACAGCAAGATGGGAATGCATTAACATTTGATACCCCTTTCCCCCAAAAAAACATCCTACAGTACATATCCGAGTGCAGGGAAAGGAATACATTGTGTAACCCAACTAGCGATTAGTGAAATGGTATTTCAACACAAAACATATTCAATTAATTTAAATACAACCATATTTATTGTCTAAAGTATGATATCCATGCTGCTGTTATAACATGTTTGGCCTTTTCCATTTCAAATGTAATGCATACCGGTGATGATGATATCAAGCGAAGCGGGGATATTGGCATCATCTCAGAAAGACACTCTAAAAAGGTTCCTGTGGGTTCATACAAGTTCATATGTATCTCCCCCTGTATAACTCCTGCTGTGTACTCTATCATTTCCCTGCAAGGGACCTGTATCCACCTATGTGTCCTCTGAAATTGTCTGTATAATGAGGGGAAGGCAGGCAATTGACAAGCTTCCACTCCTAGGCCCCTACCTGGCCCCATAGTAAAAAACAGCACATTCTTCCCTGGGAATACGCTTCACATCGAACTAGCCCGCGCCGGCAATTTAAGAGACAAGGTGTCTGATGAATTTTCCATGAGGTGAGAGAATTTTATTTCTGGGGAAAGGAGGAAGAGATACCTGGCAGATTGTCTCTCCTCTCGCCAGACTCCTAAAGCCTCGTAATGATAGCCCAGCGGAGAGATGGAGAGAGGGATGGAGGAAGGGATGAAGTGCACGTAGCGCTGAAGGAGAAATAACCATCCTCCCTCTGCTCATTTTCAATGAGTCTCCTGCTCTTTTTCTCTGTCCCTCATCTTTCTCACTTTCTCATTTTCTCTTTCTTCCTCTCTCTCTCTCTCTCCTTTTGCCAGTGTGCCCTCCTAGTGCTGCTCCTCATGGCCCAGCTCAAGGTAGAGGAAGAGATAGCTTCACACTGGAAGACAGATCATTCTGTAGCCAGGGAAGCAAACACATTCCAAGAAAATATATATATTTTTGCTTCTCTCTCTCTCTCTCCCCCTCTCTCACTCTCTCCTTCCTTCCTTCCTCCTCCCCTTCAGCAGAATCCAAGTGCTCATGGGAAGTAAATGACCAGAGAAGGTAAATATGGACCTCACTCTCACTCACAAAATTACCCAGCGTTCTCGGAGGTAAATACACAGCACAGATATAGGAGATATATATATAGGAGATAGGCATATTCAGACCTACAACATCATTGGGTTCATAAACTCAGCAAAAAAAATCAACGTTCTCTCACTGTCAACTGCGTTTATTTTCAGCAAACTTAACATGTGTAAATATTTGTATGAACATAACAAGATTGTGACTAACATAAATGGAATAATGTGTCCCTGAACAAAGGGGGGGGGGGGGGGGGGGGGTTAAAAGTAACAGTCAGTATCTGGTGTGGCCATCAGCTGCATTAAGTACTGCAGTGCATCTCCTCCTCATGGACTGCACCAGATTTGCCAGTTCTTGCAGTGAGATAATACCCCACTCTTCCACCAAGGCACCTGCAAGTTCCTGGACATTTCTGGGGGGGAATGGCCCTAGCCCTAGCCCTCACCCTCCGATCCAACAGGTCCCAGACATGCTCTTCACTCTTCGCTGGCCCTTGCAGAACACTGACATTCCTGTCTTGCAGGAAATCACTCACAGAATGATCGGTATGGCTGGTAGCATTGTCATGCAGCAGGGTCATGTCAGGATGAGCCTGCAGGAAGGGTACCACATGAGGGAGGAAGATGTCTTCCCTGTAATGCACAGCGTTGAGATTGCCTGCAATGACAACAAGCTCAGTCCGATGATGCTGTGACACACCACCCCAGACCCTCCTTCTCCAAATCGATCCCGCTCCAGAGTACAGGCCTCGGTGTAACGCACATTCCTTCGACGATAAACGCGAATCCGACCATCACCCCTGGTGAGACAAAACCGCGACTTGTCAGTGAATAACACTTTTTGCCAGTCCTGTCTGGTCCAGCGATGCTGGGTTTGTGCTCATAGGCAACGTTGTTGCCGGTGATGTCTGGTGAGGACCTGCCTTACAACATGCCTACAAGCCCTCAGTCCAGCCTCTCTCAGTCTATTGTGGACAGTCTGAGCACTGATGGAGGGATTGTGCGTTCCTTGTGTAACTCGGGCAGTTGTTGTTGCCATCCTGTACCTGTCCCGCAGGTGTGATGTTCGGATGTACCGATCCTGTGCAGGTGTTTTTACACAATGTCTGCCACTGCGAGGACGATCAGCTGTCCATCCTGTCTCCCTGTAGCGCAGTCTTAGGCGTCTCACAGTTTTAAATTTAATGTATTGCCCAATTTATTGCTCTGGCCACATCTGCAGTTCTCATGCCTCCTTACAGCATGCCTAAGGCACGTTCACGCAGATGAGCAGGGACCCTGTGCATCTTTCTTTTGGTGTTTTTCAGAGTCAGTAGAAATGCCTCTTTAGGGTCCTAAGTTTTCATAACTGTGACCTTAATTTCCTACTGTCTGGAAGCTGTTAGTGTCTTAACGACCGTTCCACAGGTGCATGTTCATTAATTGTTTATGGTTCGATGAACAAGCATGGGCAACAGTGTTTAAACCCTTTACAATGAAGATCTGTGAAGTTATTTGGATTTTTACAAATTATCTTTGAAAGACAGGGTCCTGAAAAAGGGATGTTTCTTTTTTTGCAGAGTTCATTACTTGCACAAAGCAGCACCATATTCGACCTATACCAAAAGAGTGGATGTTCGTCAGCGCGTGGACAATACAAGCTAACAAACTATTCCTTTGTGAGCACCACTTTATCTAGACGTGGCTGAATGAATTAAGTGAAGTATCTTTTAATATTGTTCACCTCCTTTTATGGAGCCCATAATTACAAGCTCTCTTTCGACAGCATGTTGCTTTCAGAAAGTGGAACTCTGTCAGCAAAACTGATTTGGCCTCATTACTCCAACGCTCCCTCATTACTTGGACCCCCCTCTCACCTCCTCCAATCTCTCATCCGGTAGGATGGTAAAAGTACCACAGTGAATCCCGTACCGGCCCTCCGAAGTTGTTGATAATTTTTACAATGTGGATACGAACGGCTTCTGCTGGGATTTCCAATTAAGAAACAACCTGTTATCTGCTCAGATGACTAATAACCACAACATAGCTGCCGTCGGGACCCCCCGGAATCCATATCAGTTCACTCCAAATAACCATCCCCCAACCCGTCTGATGTATTGCCCGTCTGATGTATTGCCAACACTTGCTTGTTTTCTCTTTTTTCACCAACCATTAAAACACCCAGGCAGGTTTGTGTTCTCCGTTAATAAGGAATATATTACTGCCACCCCTGCGGTGGTGACACACAGTGGGCAAGAAGTCACCCAGTTATGTGGATGGGGTGCCTCGCATTGTTTGTGTCCCTTTACCTTTTTATGTGACGTGGAGTTGCTGTGTGTGTGTAGGTCACTCGCGGTGTGTTCCTCTCTGATAATTAGGAATTTGGTGTGCCACTGTGCCCTCCCTTCACTCGTGCAGGAACACATGCTGCTGGTGGAAGCATTGCAGATATGACATTCATTACCAGATAAAGACAATTACAATATAAAAAGGAGAGAGAAAGAGGAGAGAGAGTGTGATAACTTTTCTTCCTCTTTTCGTGTATTAATTAGCCATTGAGGGTTGTGTGTGGTTGAAATACTTATTTTAGAAGCCCCCTGGTAGTGTAACAACACCATAACCTTAAGGGTGTGGAATGGATAATGTGTGTTTTCTGAGTGTGTTAACTAAAGAGAAGGGCTGAGTATTGTGGGATATTGTCCCATGCATTGGTGTGTGTGTGTGTGTGTTTGAAATTTCATTACAGAGAGCAGTTTTCAATGCAAATTGCTTTAAAAAAATACTTAGCATGTTCTGAAGGGTGTGTGTGTGTGTGTGCGTGAGATTTCTGGCTGTGAATGGGGAGATGTTGGGGTCTTCCAGTGCTGTTCCAGGTTGATAGGGGCACATACATGCAGGCCCAGGGAGATAGAGACACGAGCAGGCTGGGCCTCAGGGTATATGGCAGTGTGTAGAATGCGTGTGTGTGTGTATGCATTCTCTGTGTGAGATCCCAGCTGGTATGCCACAGGGATTTTTGTTTCAGGTCACAAGAAAGGTGACTGTAGCTCAGAATAATGAGGATTCACTTAATTAGGCCCCATCATAGTCCCCCTTTGAAAATCACTCCTATAATTTGACACCATTTTTCCAATGTTACCAGCAAGTGCAGGAAAAGGATTTGAACACAATTAATTATTGAAATGTTGTACCTTTTTTTTTTTTGGAGAGGGGGTGGGCATTATACGCTAGTAATTATGTACAGTCTTAAAGGGATACTTCCCCAGAGTCAGATGCACTCGTGGATACCATTTTTATGTCTCTCCGTGCAGTTTGAAGGAAATTGCTAACTAGCGCAATTGCTAACTAGCGTTAGCACAATGACTGGAAGTCTATGGTACCTGCATACTATCTGCATGCTACTTAGCACTAAAGCTAGTTAGCATTGACTCACGAAAATACCTCTAACTTCCTTCATACTGGACACAGTGATATATAAATGGTATCTAAGAGTCCATCTGAGGGGATACATCCAGAAGTATCACTTTATTAACCATGTATCACCTGATGGAGAAGTACACTGTTATATACTCAGCTCTCCAATATACAGTACATTTCAAAAGTTTGGAGAATGCCAAGAGTGTGCAAAGCTGTCATCAAGGCAAAGGGTGGCTACTTTGACGAATCTAAATTCTAAAATACATTTTGATTTGTTTAACACTTTTTTGGTTACTACATGATTCCATATATGTTATTTCATCGTTTTGATGTATTCACTATTATTCTACAATGTAGAAAATAGTAAAAATAAAGAAAAACCCTTGAATGAGTAGGTGTGTCCAAACTTTTGACTGGTACTGTATGTATATATATATATACTTACAACAACAAAAAATATATATATATATGGTATACTTACAAAAATATATATGGGGATTGGGAATTATGCAAACAATTACATTGATGGGAGCCACAATATGTCTGCAATATTAAAGCTGATGTACTGCCTGAAAAAAAATAACAAACATGTAAAATAACTTGTTAGCCTACTCTGATGTTTTTATTTATTTGGTCAATGGAGAACTGGTTGGGCTTATTGCTTTGAGTTGAAAAATAATGGCATGCTTTGAGCACTATGGAAAAGTGGTATTTACAGTATATCCTGTTAGGCTGGCTGGCCCGATATCGGTACACCTATGACAACATCCAGCTCAAGTGCAGGGCGCGAAATTCAAAAGATATTTTTTTTAAATATTTAACTTTCACACATTAACAAGTCCAAGACACCAGATGAAAGATACACTTCTTGTGAATCAAGCCAACATGTCCGATTTTTTAAATGTTTTACAGGGAAGACAAAATATGTAAATCTATTAGCTAACCACGTTAGCAAAAGACACCACTTTTCTAACTCCATCAGTTTCTTACTCCATCAGGTGCTATCACAAATTCGACCAAATAAAGATATAAATAGCCACTAACCAAGAAACAAATTCATCAGATGACAGTCTGATAACATATTTATTGTATAGCATATGTTTTGTTCGAAAAATTTGCATATTTCATGTATAAACCATAGTTTACATTTCAGCTACAATCAGAAATTGCACCGAAAGCAGCCATAATATTTACAGACACCAACGTCAAATAGCTAATTACTCATCATAAAACATTTCTGAAAAATACATAGTCTGCAGCAATTGAAAGACAGGCATCTTGTGATTCCAAACAATATTTCCGATTTATTAAATGTTTTACAGCGAAAACAAAATGTATCGCTATATTAGCGTAGCCACAATAGACAGAAACAATTGGGCGCCCACGGCCAGTTCACATGCACGACAGATATATGAAATAACATCATAAAATGGGTCTTACTTTTGCTGATCTTTCATCAGAATGTTGAACAAGGTGTCCTCTGTCCAGATGAGTCATTGTTTGGATTCAGAATGGCAAATTTCCCTCTTCAATTAGCATTGGCACTAGCCGAGTGGCACAATTCTCTCCAACGTAATCAAAGTCAGAGGACGGAACACGGCAAAACTCCCGAAAAAATGTCAATAATCTGATTAAACTATATTGAAAAAACATACATTACGATGATATGGTCACATGTATCAAATAAAATCCGAGCCGGAGATGTTAGTCATCCATTACGGCAGCAAAACAGAAGGCAATCGCACTTCCAAGTCGCGCGCTTCAGAGTACCGGAAGTGGACGGTCACGTCATACAAAGAGCTTGTATTCCACCCCAGACCAAGATAAACACAACATTTCTTCTCTCACATCATCTTGACACCCAGAGGAAGGCGTTTGGAGTGTAAGTAGACTCCTAAGTGTCAAGACCATGTATAGGCATCAAGTTGAAAAGAGCATCGATTTCTGACATTTCACTTCCTGGTCAGGAAAAGTGCTGCAGAAGGACTTCTGTTTCACTCAGAGAAATAATTCCAACTGTTTTAGAAACTAGAGAGTGTTTTCTATCCAAAAAGAATAATAATATCCATATTGTACGAGCAAGATTTGAGTAGGAGGCCGTTTGAAATGGGCACGATTTCACTGGCTACTCAACACTTTGCCTTGCAGCCATAAGGAGATATGTGAAAAATGTATGCCATATGCTGTATTTGCTATAGGCCTATTGTTTCATTTTTTTTGATGAGTCTTTGATATCTCGTTAATTTGCAGCTGTTTAAGTATATCAAAAGTGTGCGAGTTGATTGAGTGTTCATGATTATTTACACTTTTTAAAACATTTTCTGACAAGCAAGCACTTAGATGTGGTGATTTTCACATTTTCATAAATTCTTTAAACGTTTGGGAGTTAAGTATACGAATGCATTTTTGAAAGTGATATAGCAATATCGAGTGGGGAAAAGCGGCTGTGCGTTTGGACAATAATAGACACCGCAGTAAAGAAAACCTAATAAAAACATTGTCTCGTCCAGACCGGTGCACCATAGCCAACTATGCACCATTGCCAACCAGAGCTACAGTAGGCCTTTATGCAAACTTGCCATTTGCCACATCATTCACTTTGAACTAGACTGTATGTTTACAGGTAGTTGCAACAGTGCGACTTTAGATCATTAGAACACATTCACCAAAAGCCACAAAATAAACCTGAATGGATATCTGCAAATATGTCAATACCACGGGAGTCATCTTACACTTGGGAACTTTACAGTCCTATTAATCAAACAACCATGAAAAGGTAGGCTCTCAGTTATGCACATCAACAAGATCAACAACTAATGCTAGCCAGAGCAATATGAGGAACGTTAGATAAACCCTATCTTACAGCTAGTTGGCCGTCAAAATTGCACTGATAAACAATGGGGAATTGCAACCTACTCGTCATTCTGCAACTTGTATGCTACCAAGCACTCAAGCTAACTGACTAAAGTTGGCTAGCTTGCTAGCTAGCTACTTCCAGACAAATTAGAGAACACCTCACTCTGACCATTTTACTCGCCTTAGCAGAGCTGGTTAGCTAGGCTGTTAACATGTCATCTAGAGCGCTTGTGATGAACTATTACTTCTTTAAACCTACATGTACTTACACCTGCATCGCTAGCTGTGTATTGCCACCGAAAAAATTATATGATGGGAAAAAAGTCAGTCAGTCACCCACCCACTCCACTAATGACATGACATCCTCCTAGCAACTAGCTAGCCAACGTTAGGCTCTGTGTTTTTAGCTTTGTATGCTAGCCTATTAGCCACGTTAATGACTGACGTGTGATCATTGCTCTTGCTAGGTTGACACGTATTGACACGTAGGTTGACACGTATTGACACGCTCAGCCTTAGTTACATGTGTCTGTTTTTGAGTCATTGAAACTGAAACAATGCATCCCAAATGGAGGCAGCAAACAATCTACTATGCCAACTGTGACTTACAACCTGATAGCAATATTTTTCAGACTACCAATATATGTATTGGTGAATTATATTAATCATGCATTGAACTGCATCCATCTATTCTACCAACAATGCCTTACGCTATGTCCGAATACCATACTAACATCATGAATATATACTATAAGTTCATTTTAGTATACTGTAAACCAACAGTATCCTTTCAGTGAGCGTACTAGCGCTTCGCCTGTCTCCGGAAGTTGATGCTGTTGCTACGCAACTTCTTGCTAGCATAACACATGACTAGCTAGACATTTTACGATTTTGTGTGTGTTCATAAATCCAATCTGGAGTACCAGAGTGCGCTCTGGGCGTTCGTAAATTCAGGGCGTTGTCAGATTGTCCGTTCGTAAATTCAGATCGTTTTGCTCTCGGCGCATACACTGGATGCTCTGGCCGAGGAGTAGGGTTGATCAGGGAGTTCTGACCTCACAACAATATAACCATCAGATCCTCCTCTCCACCCTCTCCGAGCTGGGCATCTCCGGCGCGGCCCACGCTTGGATTGCGTCCTACCTGACAGGTCGCTCCTACCAGGTGGCGTGGCGAGAATCTGTCTCCGCACCACGTGCTCTCACCACTGGTGTCCCCCAGGGCTCTGTTCTAGGCCCTCTCCTATTCTCGCTATACACCAAGTCACTTGGCTCTGTCATATCCTCACATGGTCTCTCCTATCATTGCTATGCAGACGACACACAATTAATCTTCTCCTTTCCCCCCTCTGATAACCAGGTGGTGAATCGCATCTCTGCATGTCTGGCAGACATATCAGTGTGGATGACGGATCACCACCTCAAGCTGAACCTCGGCAAGACGGAGCTGCTCTTCCTCCCGGGGAAGGACTGCCCGTTCCATGATCTCGCCATCACGGTTGACAACTCCATTGTGTCCTCCTCCCAGAGTGCTAAGAACCTTGGCGTGATCCTGGACAACACCCTGTCGTTCTCAACTAACATCAAGGCGGTGACCCGTTCCTGTAGGTTCATGCTCTACAACATTCGCAGAGTACGACCCTGCCTCACGCAGGAAGCGGCGCAGGTCCTAATCCAGGCACTTGTCATCTCCCGTCTGGATTACTGCAACTCGCTGTTGGCTGGGCTCCTTGCCTGTGCCATTAAACCCCTACAACTCATCCAGAACGCCGCAGCCCGTCTGGTGTTCAACTTTCCCAAGTTCTCTCACGTCACCCCGCTCCTCCGCTCTCTCCACTGGCTTCCAGTTGAAGCTCGCATCCGCTACAAGACCATGGTGCTTGCCTACGGAGCTGTGAGGGGAACGGCACCTCCGTACCTTCAGGCTCTGATCAGGCCCTACACCCAAACAAGGGCACTGCGTTCATCCACCTCTGGCCTGCTCGCCTCCCTACCTCTGAGGAAGTACAGTTCCCGCTCAGCCCAGTCAAAACTGTTCGCTGCTCTGGCACCCCAATGGTGGAACAAACTCCCTCACGACGCCAGGTCAGCGGAGTCAATCACCACCTTCCGGAGACACCTGAAACCCCACCTCTTTAAGGAATACCTAGGATAGGATAAAGTAATCCTTCTAACCCCCCCCTCCCCCCCCTTAAAAGAGTTAGATGCACTATTGTAAAGTGGTTGTTCCACTGGATATCATAAGGTGAATGCACCAATTTGTAAGTCGCTCTGGATAAGAGCGTCTGCTAAATGACTTAAATGTAAATGTAAATGTAACAACGGCAATCAAGCACCCAAGCTAACTGGCTAGCTACTGCCAGACACAAATGAGAGAACACCTCACTCTGACCATTTTATTCGCCCTAGCAGAGCTGGTTAGGCTGTTTTCATGTTATCCAGAGCGTTGGTGACTAACTGTGCTGCTGGCAACAATTTATTATGTTTTTCTTGCTAACATTTACTGACACTGGCCATATTCAACGGGGTTGAGCGTTCGTAAATTCATCAGTTATTCTGCACTCTAGCGCACTCAAACGAGTGCTCTGAAATCGGAGTAGATAGCCTGAATTAACAATGTCCATTGAGAACACACAATTATACCACTTAGCTATGAATGACGTGAATAATCAAGTCAGTAGACGTTGGGTAGTTAGTTAGATAGCATATAGTTAATATACTGGCAAGTTACACAATGTATTAGTAGCCAACTGGCAGCTAGTTAACATATCGGTACATACTGCTGTAATGATATGCTACGTGGTTCGTAAGGATAGCGTAGCTAACAAATTGTCAGCAAACAATGTGTAATATATCTTATATGAAGTCATTCATTTATTACATTGCTCAACATTTTCTTAAAATTTCCCATAATTAGTTAAGGTAGTGAATTTGTAACTGCTCTCATCGAACTTCGGCTGCATATTTGCTGCCTTTTTCTTCAAACGTTGTGAAGCCACACCCATTATACTTCGTATTTTGGTGAATTTAGTATGACATCCGGGAACTTTTTGCACACTAACTATAGCCATTATATGATCAATAAGCATATTACATACTAATTTTACGTCACAATAGTACAGTTAGTGTCGGTTGATGTAAGTATTCGAACACAGCTTTAGTGTACGTCATGTAACGTTGAGTCAAATATAACCTGTTTTTAAAACCTCTTAGAAAGTTGGTTTTGTAGCATAAACTGGGAATTTGATCATTTTGAGTAATATTATGATTGATAGGCAACCATTTGGTTAAAATATACATGTATACATTTGTGAGCAGCCATCCACAACAATCATATTCCATAAGGCGCAAATAGCTGAATGAGAGATCAGCAGTGTGATTCACATCAATGTGCTATGTAGATATCAATATAAGTGATGTCTGTACCGCCCATAGGCTACACCACTGCTGTCGTCCTTACCTCAAGTGTTTATCAAGTTGGATAATCTCTGGAATGCCGACAGCAGTTGCACCATTGGAAGACATAACTTGGACTGTAGCATACAAAAACCTATTCCTGCTCATTTCCCACAATCCATCAAACACATTTGCTGTGTCATTACAGTGGTTTTGAATGTCACTGAGAAAATAACCTTTCTGAATTTAAAAGTGATCCTAGAGGCAATCATCTAGTTTTACAATAATTTAGCTGGTAACGTAATGGATTACAGTTTTTCTGTAATCCGTTACTCCCCAACCCTGCGTGCATACATGCCTGTGTGTTTACACGTCATGCTTGCCTGTCTGTGTGTTTATTCCCTTTTTATATGACTCTCTGTACTGTGTTGTGCCAAATCCCTGACATGCAATGACTTTGGACACTTGTATCAATCCGAGAGCAATCTGTCTGTGCCCTCGACCCTCTGCTCGGCATACAAACAACAGTGTGTCCCAAATGGCACCCTATTACCTATCTATTGCACTACTTTTGAGCAGGGCACACCTCTCTTTGGTCAAAAGTAGTGCACTATAAAGGGGATAGAGTGCCATTTGGGATACAAATCTAATGCTCTCATGTCTAGTTCCTCACCTCTGAGGTGATCGATTGGAGCCTTCTTGTTGAGGATATTTCATAAAATGTTGTGTTGCTCTCCACCTGACGACGCAAGTCTCCGGAGCAAGGTGGCTTTTGGGGGGGGGGGGGTGATGTCTGCCAGTTATAGACTGTTCATTTAAATAAAATGACAGAAGGAAGAGAGAAAAAGTGATGCTCTGCTAAATGACGTTACACACAAAAAAGAAGCTCTTGAGGGAGTGACTGCTAGCTGTCCCTCTCTCCTTCTTTCTCTTTCCTTCTATCCAGTTCTCTTCTCTTCTCATCTCCTGTGGTTATAAGATCGAAGGGATGTCAAAGACTGTATAAGGTCAGTGCCACTGCTCTTAACTGCTGGTGAAGTTTATTTCCCTCTACGTCCATCTCTTCCTTATGCTAGCTGTACAAGGCCCAAGGGTGTACTCTTAGGTAGTGCTGAGATGGTAGGACAACATTTGTTGGTGCTGGTTCTGGTGTGTTTGTGTGTCTCTTTTTTTTGTGAATGTGTGTGTCAAAGTCCCTGACACGCCACAGCAACTTTTGAAATGTTGTCCCCGCCACGTGAGGTACACCGGGCCCCTCCAGGGTTTCCACATCAATTTGAATGGTTTCCGCAGCAACTCCATGGCAGAGCCCAGGACTTTGTTGCAATTTTAATGCATCTTTGACCTAGATTCTGCATCACGATGTGGAGTGTGTGTGTGTGTGTGATGTGTGTCAGTCTTCATGCTGTCAGCTGAAGAAACAGACCTGCTGTTGATGGAGGGTAGGTAGAGAGGAGGAGTGGAGGAGGGGAAGACTGGTGAACAAGAACTTGTATCTTGTCTGCATGTTGTCTTTCCTTTTTTTGTAAAGGGAAAATTGAAAAAAAAAAAACGATTGATGAATGCCTTGTGTTGCTGTGCACTTTCGAAAGTTAGTTTTCATGCATAGCAATTTGCGTTCCATTTATTAAATATTGCCCTGGAGGTTGAGAGGTACCAGTTTTTAGGCTTTTAAAAGTCTGTATTTTCTGTGAAAAGCCGAGCATACACAGGCACTGAAAATATAATCCAGGCAAAAGGCAAGGGAAGCCTTCTCCTTGACAGTCATGTCATTGCTTACTGCAGGGTTCCCCAACTGATGGCCCGCGGAACAAATTTGGCCCTCGGGTGGTTTTATTTGTCTCCCAAAATTTCTGAGATTTTTTTTTAAAATAAATGTGAGTAGAATTGTTATTGTTGGACATAAAAGACTGTAAAAACACCAGGAAATCAGCTCCAAGTTATTGTAATTTTGGAAATCTGTTTCCAACTATTCCCACGCATAATAGAGACAAACATGTGATTGTATCAAATGCAAGCATGGTTTGAAATTATTATGTTTTAGTCAAATGTTATATCTGTTTTGGCTTCTTGCGGTCAATTTGCAGAGAGCTGTGATTTCTGAGAACTAAATACCCGTTTTTGTGTTCAACAGTTGATATACGAGATGTTTGACTGATATGTATTCACCTGAATACAAGTGTTTTAGTCTAACACTTTGGAGATTTATGTTATAGAGCTGTATTTCAATTTCTGAAAGGTGGCCAGAACTTGCTTTCAATGGTTTGAATTTAGACGATTCACTGAAAAGATGAATGGAGTTGATGGCATAATGTCAAGGTTAAAATGACTAGGAATGAATCTGGTTCCATCTATAGTTGGTCCTCTCAGACCTTGAGTTACCCTTTGTAACTCTCTTTTATTTCAAACGTTGTGATAGCCAGACCGTACAGTCAAAAAATAATTAACCAAAGTCTAGTGTATAGTGTATAGCTTAGAGTTTGTGAGGCACTATCTTCCCTGACCTTGACATTGTTTAGTGATGGGTGGTCAAACTCACTGCACTGTTTCTGTAACCGAAGTCCACTCTCCAGCTCCCTAATTAGGCCCTTCCCTTGTACCGACACATAACGGTCAAATATTTTTGTCTGCAACCAACATACCCACCACTTTATTAACAGAGTTGCCGACTCCTATTTGCGCTTCCACCATCTCTCTACGCTCCCCAGTGTAGTAGCCTAGCTAGCGTAGCCTACGGTTGATGCTGGCAGTGGAGTAGCGAGTCTAGGTGAAGTGATGTCCAAGGAACAGTGGGAGTAGGGAAGTATATGGAAGGATTCCTTGTCAGTGATTAAAAATAACCTTTACTATCCTACAGAGAAGCTGTTAGCTGTGCCCTTTCATTCCACCTGCAAATGCCATTTCCAGACTGCAGGTCTAATGATGCTAGAATGTTTTCAAGGCAATTACACCATCTCCCAAAAATGATGATGGGCTGTGGCACTTACAGGCCTGTCTGGCTGGTGGCGGTGCTAGTGTGGTCGGCAGGCAGGCACAGGCCCCTATGATTTAGACTCATACGCTTCCCTGATTGTTAGCCAACAAACAGTCCAGCTCCACCTGAACAGAGAACAGTTAGGATAAGAAAGGGGTCTGCCAGAAGATGTTGGTTCTCCTTAATGGGGCCTGGTCTGAGAACAGCGAACGGCTCTCCCCGGGTGCCTGAGCGCAAACAAACGGTATTCTCTTGAAGCACTAGGACCTCATGCTGCCAGGTCGACCCCTACACAGATCCATCCTTTCCAGTCCTCTAATGCCTGCTAGCCCTGGACAGGACTGCTCCACTGGAGCTCTGTGGGCCTAATTCCAGGTCTGGGAGCAGTGGGAACAGTCCGAGAGACTTATACCAGCGGGGGCCTTGTTTTCTACCCAAACTTTCTTCCAGGGTTAGGAAGGACCTGGGTTCCAGAGAGCACTTTTTCTCGCTGAAAACCCTCTGAGACTAGCCATTTTTCCCCCTAACTTGTTTAATTTGCTCCAGGGGTACTGTACTACTATGGTTGACCATGTAAAACAACACATTTCATTGCATCTATCCAGTGTATGTGACAATACAACACATTTCTTTTCTTCTGTTTTTGTTTCTTATGCGTTGATAAGCCAGACTGCTCTGCAGGTGTATTTGGGAACGGTGTTTCCTCCAGACAGACGAGTGTACAGACACAAACCAGCTCCACGAACACACACACTCCACACACACACACCCAGCCAGTCTGCGCCAATTAGGCTCCAGGGAAAGGTGAGCGAGTAAGGACATTTTCATGACAATCTAATGGAATATTCTGTCTTCATCCTTTACTGTAGCTGTATGCAGTTCATCAGCGGGGGATTATTTGCAACAATGAAACATAACAAGAAGAAGAACAATGAAAAATAAAAACGCAGATGTGATCTACATTGACAGAGCCTAGCTGTTTGTGTGTTAAGGTATCTGTGTGTGAATTAAAGAGACCCTTATCCTGATGAAACATAAGATGTTTCTAGTTTTTCTACCTCCTCTCTGCTTGTCATTCCGAGGCTACTTGGCGATGAATATGCCTGTTTAATTTGTCGTTGGCATATTGTTTGAATTTCTTCTTTCTCCCAAAGCGTGACTATGTGCCACCACAGTTCTCTCCGTGTTGCTGTAACAGCTTCTGTACCTATATGTTGCTGAGTTGTTAATGTGTCACTAATAGCAGTAGTGGCACATTCTCTGTAGCTAGCATGCAGGTTTTCAGTCATTGTCTGCTTGCTTTCTGATTTTGTGGTCGTATGTATGTGTGCGTATTTCCATCGTTGCATGCATTGGGGCAGCAGGGTAGCCTAGTGGTTAGAGCGTTGGGCTAGTAACCGAAAGGTTGCAAGTTCGAATCCCCGAGCTGACGAGGAACAAATCTGTCGTTCTGCCCCTGAACAAGGCAGTTCCTGTTCCTAGGCCGTCATTGAAAATAATAATTTGTTCTTAACTCACTAGTTAAATAAATAAAAATGAAGTCCCACTTTCATACGAGGTGAGGAAGTAAAAAAGTAGGCCTAATATGTACGGTTGAAGTCGGAAGTTTACATACGCTTAGGTTGGAGTCAGTGAAACTTGTTTTTCAACCACTCCACAAATTTCTTGTTTACAAATTATAGTTTTGGCAAGGACATCTACTTTGTGCATGACACATGCAATTTTTCCAACAATTGTTTACTGACAGATGATTTCACTTATAATTCACTGTATCACAATTCCAGTGGGTCAGAAGTTTATGTACACTAAGCCTTTAAACAGCTTGGAAAATTCCATAAAATGATGTCATGGCTTTAGAAACTTCTGATAGGCTAATTGACATAATTTCAGTGGATGTATGGATGTGGATGTGGATGTATTTCAAGGCCTACTTTCAAACTCAGTGCCTCTTTGCTTGACATCATGGGAAAATCAAAAGAAATCAGCCAAGACCTCAGGAAAATAATTGTAGACCTCCACAAGTCTGGTTCATCCTTGGGAGCAATTTCCAAACGCCTGTAGGTACCACATTCATCTGTACAAACAATAGTACGCAAGTATAAACACCATGGGACCACGCAGCCATCACACCGCTCAGGAAGGAGACATGTGCTGTCTCCTAGAGATGAACGTACTTTGGTGCGAAAAGTGCAAATCAATCCCTGAACAACAGTAAAGGACCTTGTGAAGATGCTGGAGAAAACAGGTAGAAAGTATCTATATCCACAGTAAAACGAGTCCTATATCGACATAACCTGAAAGGCCGCTCAGCAAGGAAGAAGCCACTGCTCCATAACTGCCATTAAAAATCCAGACAACGGTTTGCAACTGCACATGGGGACAAAGATCATACTTTTTGAAGAAATGTCCTCTGATCTGATGAAACAAACATATAACTGTTTGGTCATAATGACCATCGTTATGTTTGGAGGAAAAAGGGGGAGGCTTGCAAGCCGAAGAACTCCATCCCAACCATGAAGCACGGGGGTGGCAGCATCATGTTGTGGGGTGCTTTGCTGCAGGGGGGACTGTTGCACTCCACAAAATAGATTGCATGGTGAGAAGGGAAAATTATGTAGATATATTGACGCGACATCTCAAGACATCAGTCAGGAAGTTAAAGTTTGGTCGCAAATGGGTCTTCTAAATGGACAATGACCCCAAGCATACTTCCAAAGTTGTGACAACAATGTCATGGTATTGGAGTGGCCGTCACAAAGCCCTGACCTCAATCCTGTAGAACATTTGCGGGCAGAATTGAAAATGGTGTGTGCGAGCAAGGGGGCCTACAAATCTGACTCAGTTACAACAGCTCTGACAGGAGGAATAATGGGCCAAAATTCACCCAACTTATTGTGGGAAGCTTGTGGAATGCTACCCGAAACGTTTGACCCAAGTTAAACAATTTAAAGGCAATGCTACCAAATACTAATTGAGTGTATGTAAACCTCTGACCCACTGGGAATGTGATGAAAGAAATAAAATCTGAAATATATAATGATCTACTATTATTCTGACATTTCATATTCTTAAAATAAAGTGGTGATCCTAACTGACCTAAGACAGGGAATTTTTACTAGGATTAAATGTCAGGAATTGTGAAAAACCGAGTTAATGTATTTGGCTAGGGTGTATGTAAACTTCCGACTTCAACTGTAGCTATTATATCACTGATATCAGAAATACTTTCCTTCTCACACCGATCACTGTTAAACATAAAGCTTGATACTGGTCTCCCCAGCAGATAAGGCCTAGCTTCAGACGTATGCCAGCATGCCATGTCGGCGATAATAATCTTTAATCACAAAGGTTTGAATCCAACCCTTATCACCTGTATATGGAAATGGACCTAACAACAGTTCAATGATCCCGCAGATACCATCTTGACATCTTAGTTCGAGACTTGGAAATGTGTCTGCCTGCCCCGGCTATGGCTTATCTGCTCCAATCCATCTGTATAACAGGCATTTACAACCACGATTACCAAAATTCCATCTGTCCACTGAAAGCCATGAAAGCAATGACTGTCCAATTTACCATTTATACCCAGTCCAGCCAAGGAATCTGAACTCTTTTTAGAATGCATTATTTTGGCTTAGCATCACTGTTGCAAAGGACTGATTGATATTAACATTCAGTGTTGGACTAGAAACACGTATTGCTAAGTGTTGATGCTTATGATATGTGTGGCGATACATGTGTGTAGGAGGAAACGGCATGTGTTCCCATACTGTACCAGAGAGAGCAGGCATTGATACTGAACTGAACTCCCTGTACTCCCATCTTCTCACCCCCCCGGGAGGTCTCTGATGACAGTCCAGGCTGGTCAGCCAGATGGACCTCCAATTAGGAGATGTCCTCAGTCACCAGATCTGACGTTTTCTACAGGAACAGATCTGGATCAGCTTACCCCATCCTATGGTAACCTATCCTAGCCCAGCAGATGAGATGAGTTTGAACTTGACCTTAGATCAGCCTATGGGGGCAACCTCACCTTAGTCCGTGTTATAATCATACTAAATCAAATAATATTCTATTGTGTTGTATCATAGATTTCATGAAATGTGATTTGAAATGGATGGGGCAGTGTCACCAATGAAGCAGAGGTCTGGTGCTCCAGTGAACTAAGGTGGCAGCTGAGTTCTGCTCCCTAGCCCCACACCCTTCTAGGCCCAGTTTGACCATCTGGCTGAGTACAGTATACAATATGGCCAGACCCCTACGTAAACCCTGTACACTCTGTTGGTGGGGTCTTCTGAGGGTTACTTAAGAGTTGACACTTCATGGTCAGTTCCATATTAGTAGCAAGCAAAAAGAATAGGTTCAAACTCTGCAACTCTATCTCACCTAACAATCCCCCGAGCCTCCGGTTCACTTCAGTGGTCTGCATGCAAGTCCATTAATCTCCCCCTTTATTGAAGTTGGTTGTAAAGTAATGTCCTTTAGGTTTTTTTTTATTGCTTGTTAAGCACTATATCACATGATCAGGAACAGAGGTACAGCCATTCGTTCCAGGTGTGCTGTATTTGCTCAGCTAAATATCCCTTTATATCTGGGCCAATGGGAGAATATGTTCATCTCCGAGTCCGTAAAAACTTCCCCCAAACTGATTTGTAGGCAATTCACACATGAAAGAAAGGAGTCCAATTTGCAAGACGCAACGGATGACGCAAAAAACTAAATTACTGTACTCTCCACTTTGTGCTCGCTTGATCAGTCAAAGACTACTGCACAGATGCAGTTTGTTTACAAACATGCATGCCTACTCAAACATATTCACACACACACACACACACACACACGCACACGCACACGCACACACACACACACACACACACACACACACACATATTATCATTTTGATTTCACATCAAAAGTAAATGTACAGTTAAACTTCTGCTGAGATTTCAAATGTAAATTCCTTTGTTTAGTTTATTTATTTTATTTTTACAGGGACAGTGCACATTAATCAACGTTTCAGTAAAAGTGCAGTTTTTTTCAACCGCAGTCCCTGGGCAGGTTATTAAAAACAATTACAATATAGACAATCATTGAGCAGTGAGCACACGCAGAGCAACATAGGACAAGCAAGACATAGCATACAGACAGAGCAACATAGGACAAGCAAGACGTAGCAGACAGACAGAGCAACATAGGACAAGCAAGACGTAGCATACAGACAGAGCAACATAGAACAAAAAGCAGCAAGACAAAATTCATAAGTGTTTCCACACCTCACAAGCTACAGACAACAGACAACATGGAAAGCGGCAATACACAGCTAGGGATTAGGTTCACAAATCTGATTGACCTTTAGTCACGTCTTCATGCATTTTTTGAAAGTGTGATATGTGGTGCAGTTTTGTGTGTCTGATGGCAGTGTATTCCAGACATGGGAAGCTCTCACAGAGTTAGCGGATTTACTAAAGGTGCTTTTCCTTAAGGGAACTATACAGTCACCTCTCATGGCAGACATTGTGGAACAAGAATACAACAAAAATACTTGAGTGGAGGGGATCCAGGCCATTTAGGATCTTGAATACAAGACATGCGTCGGTGTATTGCACAAGATTTCCCCAACTCAGGAGCTCATGCTTTCTGAGGATGTAACAGTGATGATGGCTATTGGGCTTCCTATCAAGCACTTTGAGAGCCTGTTTGTAGACAGACTGAATAGGTTTTAATGTTGTACAGCAAGCTTGGGCCCAACTAGTAAAGCAGAATGTTAAGTGGGGGAGTATCATAGATTTGAAGTACAGTTTTGCTACCTCTGTTGTCAAACAATTTCGTATAAATTGTAAATTAGCTAGGTTGAATTTGGTTATTTGAATTACCTTTTTCACATGCTTTTTAAAAGAGAGGTTGGATTCAAGTATGATGCCAAGGTACTTAAAATCAGATACCACCTGGAGCTTCTCCCCTGACACATAGACATCTGGCTCAGTAGCATCTGTTGCCCTCTTTGTGAAGAACATGCAAACAGTTTTTTTCACATTGAGATGCAAACACGAGTCACTGAGCCACTTTGTAACCTGGACCATTACAGTAGTGAGTTCTTGTGCAGCTTGTTGTTTGCTCTTTGCATGCACATATATCACGGTATCATCTGCATACATTTGAACTTCAGACCCAGTACAGACAGAAAGAAGATCATTATTGTACAGGCTGAACAGGAGGGGCCCCAGTATTGACCCTTGGGGCACGCCCACATGATAGCTAAGAGTGGGCGACAGCTCATTGCTCACTCTGACACACTGAGTTCTGCCTTCAAGGTATGATTTCATCCATCTCAAGGCATCGGGGGAAAAGTTGAACTTGGACAATTGTGTGATGATAATCTCATGGTTAACAGTATCAAAAGCCTTCCTTAGGTCCAGAAACACAGCCCCAACAACGCCCCCTTTGTCCATCTTGGACTTCACATTTTCCAGAAGAAAGCAGTTGGCCGTTTCTGTGAAGTGTTTCGCTCTGAAGCCAAACTGCATGGAGTGTAATGTGAAGGGGCTGTTGTTGAGGTGGGAAATCAGTTGTTCTGCTACATACTTTTCAACAACCTTTGACACCACAGGTAGTATACTAATGGGCCTGTAGTTACTCACGTCAGCAGGGTCATCCGATTTAAAGATGGCCGTTATTATGGCCGACTTCCATACCCTTGGAAACACCCGAGACCAATAGATGTGTTGGTGACCTTAGTAATGGGGCCAATGAGTGACTCTTTGTAGTTTTTAAGAAAGGTAGAGTCCAGCCCAAACACATCTTTGGCTTTAGAGTTCTTTAGTGAGCTAATCACCTTGTTCACCTTTGACTCAGAAACCTCCCTTATGATGAAGACAGGTTGAGCGTCATTCACTAGCACTGAGCCCAATAATTGTTAATACAAAAGTTGGCCTTGGCCTGTCTGATTTCTTTCATCACCTTATTTCTCAACATGGTAAACCTACGTCTGTCATGCTCTAATTTGGATCTTAGGGCTATTTTTAGAGCATAATCTCATTCTTTCATCAATTTCCAGATTTCTCCATTTAGCCAAGGAAGAGTGCTCTTTTGGCCAGGTTTGGATTTGATTTTCGTTAGGAAACAATTTATTGTAGTCTGGATTGTGGATAGAAAAACCTGACTATCAGCTTCCACGTCTGTATAGGACAAGAGATCATTCCAGTTAATTCCCTTAATTGCGTTTTCAAAATAGTTGAATTCACTCTTAGGTATTCTTAGTTGATCCGGCTTTCTAACAGTAGAGAGGTTTAACCTGCTCTTAGACAGCTTTCTGGCTATAAATTGAATGATTTAGTCACTCTCTCTGGTTTATTACTGAACACCAAATCAATCTGTGTTTTAGAGCAACAAGTCACCCTGGTTGGCCCTTTAACTTGCTGTGTAAGGTCAAAGGTATTAGTGATCCGTTTGAGGGTTTTCCGAAAAGACTTGTCTTCATAATTAATGTTTTGTGTAGATTTACTGGAAGCTGTAGTAGGTAGGAAGCATTTTTATTGATAACAAGCTTATGCACACTCCCCAGCATATAACTCCTAGACCAAAAATTACCGCTGCTCCAAACAGTGGGAGTGCTCTGAGGTTCAGCACTGTCTCTCTGAATAGCTTTGTTATTATTTTCTCCTTTTGGTGAGGATGGCTTTGTGCAAGTTAGCTAGTGTTGTGTTGGCTGTAGCAGAAATGGGTGGATGCTGGGGTAGGGTAGGCTAGGGTATTGGGGGCGGGTACACGGTAGACGTGCTTTGCCTTTATTCGCTGGGTTGGAAGGGGCGGGAGGGACCGGCTGGCTCGGCTGTTTTAAAAGAACCTTCTAGCGTATTCCACGCCTTAGACAGCTGCAGTCTTATCCTCACTCCTTATCGAACACACACACAGACACACATGCCTTCTCCACCCGGTTCACACGCACGCACACACACTCCCTAGTACCGACACCTTCCGTTGAATCATCTGGGACAATATGTATTCATAGTCCGTTGTCATTATTTCACTGGGATGTGTTAATTAGGTTGTCTTTTATCCGCCCCTGTCACTTCGGCCCGTGGTTCATTGACTGCCTCCAAGATGAAACGGTGGGGGAAGTGGAGATTCTTATCACATGACACTAGTTTATGGGCGCCAATGCATGTAGTCAAACACTTTTTTCTTTCTCAGACAGTAGATGAGTCTTTTTGCTCAATCTTTTCATTTTAAAGGAAAGTCATGCTGACACGTGTGTTTTACCTATCTCACTATATCGGTCATACTCCTTATATATTGCGGTAGGGCTTATAGCATCCATATTAACTATAGAATGATGTGTGAAGACAATCTAGTATAATATATGTCTACCTACTGTGATCCTGTGCAAGTGATCCATAATGCAACAAGAAAGAGAGTGCCAATGCATTTAGCCTCTATGGTTGTCTCACACCAACCAGAAACTGTGCTGGAGGACTAGCCTGGATTTCTGCAGGCTATGAGGATCCATTAATTAGGGGTTCACAGTGAAGCTGTGAAACCTATTGTTATTCTTGGATAAAAAAATCAAATAGCTCAAGCATATATTGGTACCATTTTTCTAATTTGCCACACAGAAACGAAAGGCCATGAGTAACTTGGTCAAAAATAATGGCACCGAATGGCCTATGAGTTGCGCTGTAATAAGCAGTCTCACTTAAACTCTCAAGACTTGAAACGTTAGATGTGACGTTACAGTAGGTTTTTCCTCATGCTGAACACATTTGCCTCAAGGACCCATAAGGTCCGTCCCGATACATTCCATAATTTTGTGTTTTGTTGATGGTGGTGGAAAACACTGTCTCAGGTGCTGCTCCAGAATCTCCCATAAGTGTTCAATTAGGTTGAGATCAGGTGACTGAGACACGCACACACACACACACACACACACACACACACACATATCCTTTAAACCCCCTATGCTCCTTTGAGACCCCTCTTTCGAAGTCACTGAGATCCTTCTTCTAGCCATGGTAGCCAAAATAATGTGCAACTGGGCATTTTTATACATGACCCTAAGCATGATGCGATGTTAAATGCTTAGTTACCTCAGGAACCACATCTGTGTGGAAACATCTGCTTTCAATATACTTTTTATCCTTCATTTACTCAAGAGTTTCCTTTATTTTGGCAGTTACCTAAATGTGAGTCTTTAAAACCGTAATGACGTGTGACCCACTTAGTAGTATAGTGTAAGAGTAATAACTTGGTCTAAAGTCGCAGCACAGTCGAGGACTACCTCTCACTTGCTCCTCTTAATTATATGAATAGGGATGCCAAGGGTCTACCACTGTCACCACAGCATTTAAAGAGATCTCCTCTGCCATACCCTGTGATCCGCTCCACATTGTACATCTCCAACATGTCCTTAAATCTCTTTGGGGGATGCAATCTGACTTATTGTGACTTCCCCCATCAGAATTGTCTTACTCATACACATAATAACGTGCTTTAGTGTTGCTCAAGGTCCCTGCCAGGTACTTAAGACATTTGAAAAGCATGGAGCAACATGACAGGTTTTTCAAAGTTGTGCCCACTGTCACGGAGCAGATGTGTCATGGGAAAAAAAGGACACATGCTACAGCTAGGGCTGTGGAGGTCATTACATTTTGTCAGCCGGTTATTGTCATGCAAAGGACTGCCGGTGTCACGGTAATTGACCGTGAATTAACATAATAATGTTTAGCATCGCCAGGCCTCCGCATCAGCAGCATAAGTGCGCCATTGTAACATCTACATTTAAAAAAAGTATACTTAATAAATGTAATATATACCATCACAATAAATCCATTATTTATTTTAGGCTGGTCTAAAGAAACATTTTGATATGAATAAAATGTATTTTAGAAGAACTGAATAGGAGCTGGCCTACTGTAGGTTATGTGCCATGCAATAGCCTGAAGGCTAGTTCATTTATGAAGTGGTTATGTTGAGAGTAAAAGTGATCATTTGAAACATGTCCTATATGCTCAATTTAGAGAGTTATTTGTCAAATTTAGTTGTGAATGATACAAACCTTAGAATTTCTTCTAAATCAAAAAATACATGGGCTACATGATGATAATATAGGCTATTGACTATGTGAAAAGGTCACACACAAAAAACTTGTACTCTGTTCGTTGCCTTAGGCAGCACACCCTGAATTCTCATCAAGTTATCATATTTTCACCCATCAGACTGTTCTCAATTTAATATTGTCTTTTACTAGTATGTAACATTGGTTTAGATTTAGAATGGCCCATTATCAAATGGGTAGTAACAAGGGCAGGGGAAAAAATGCATCAAATGTACTCAAATTGCGAACGGAGGCCACTTTCCAACAGTTTAAATCATGCCGGGTAGGCTACTCCGGCTTATAGCAGAGCAGCTGAGAAATAGGCCTGAATATGGTAGCAGCTGGGATCCTCCTCTTTTTAGTGGCAACCATCCAAACTCTGCTTTCACACCAGATTGCATATAGAAATGTCTGCGCTGACAGTATAATAGCACGTATTTCACTTCACACATCAACCACTGTTTGAGGAGCATGTAGCTTCTCGCTACGGGACAGGTAATATTCCGGCCATTTATAGTATAAGGCTTGACCAATTATGTACCAAAGACATCTTAAATCTATGTTTAAAAAAAATATATATGTTTTTCTGCTGTGTGTAATATGCACTAGGCTATTAGGCTGTGTGTTGTATAGAGGCACAATCATTATTTTAGTAAATGTTTTGGGGGTGGGGCTCATATGCAGTATAGACATACATTATGTGAATGCAAGCTCTAATATGTGTACGGGTGTTCTACATGCAAATGCTTTGAATGAATTATCACCTTAAAAAACTCTGTCCCTTTTGTTGTTTGGCTTTGAAACACCATTCACAATATTTTCCGCTCAGTTTGAACCTGTTGTTGAAATGATTTCTTCAAAAGGATAATCACAGTTAGGTGATATAGCCTAAAGGGGAGTTTTAAAAGCATGATACTGTTTTGATGATAAGTGTTTGATGTGTTTTTTTTTAATGAATTTGCATCGACGTCAAAGTGGTTACAAGGACAATAGAACGCTGAGTACCAGGCCATTAGGTCCAGATGGTCGTTAGTGATTTCGGTACTCCCAAAGAATGTCCAGAGTGCATAAGAGATTACTGTGACTCAACTGTCACGTGGAATTTGACTGCCGGTGTGTTGGTAATACGGTCACCGCAACAACCCTAGCTACATCTCTGAAGATGTTTGTGGCTATAGAGTTAGAAACACTCCTAGTCGAGTAACTCTTAAATATTAGCACAAATAACAGGAAATTGCCTCCCAGGTGCTCTTTGACAAGGCCACAGACCTTACGTACACTGTAGGTTTATTTAGATGGTGATAGAAGAGTTTGAAAAGACTTCAGTTTACACTGAGTGCCGGAGTCAGAACAGTGTCAGAGCTCAGTACTCGGCTAGACTGTTGTCCCTGGGTACAAAATCACAGAGCAAGCGCTTCAGCCCTGACCAGAGTGAACTTGTAACTGCTCCGTGTCCATAAACTCACACAGACAATTATAAAGATGCTTCCAAGGGCTGTTTTTTGATATTTTCTCTCACAGAGTTTTCTTCTTCTTCTTTGAACTGCTGGTCAGGAAGAGCCTAGGGAGTGCTTATCTGTTTGTTTGGAATGTCTGGGCAAAGGTCATTGTCTGTGTTGAACAGGGTCAGACAGACAGGAGAGTTCTCAAATCGGAAGTACTTTAAGTTGTAGTTATGGGTTTATGGATGACGATATGCTTTATCGTGACACACTTGAGTAAAACGTAAAGGTCAAACTTAATTTCAATGTTATGTTTTGTGTATGACACATTCATGACTATGTGATATAACACAGCATGCAATGCCATTACCAATGTCATAGCTTCTCCGGAAAAAAATACCGTGGCTTATTGCTTTCCTTACATTCAGATGAATCATCAAAGTACTCATCAAAGTACACGTCTGTTCTAAGCCAAAATACCACAGAATCCTATAAGAGCTAGTCAACCAATATTCATGTCTGTTACAAAATGAACTCAAAACTCATCAGATACCAATCAATAACGCAAAATGGTAGAACTCATAAGACGGGATGATTGAATATGAAATATGACTTTGCTGAGGCTCTCGCTCCTATTTTCAAGCCATCCATCATTGACGGCAAATTTTATCCAGCATATCATCAATTAGGACTACAGGGCTTTATTCCTCATTCATAATAAGTTGGTTAGTTTTCAGCAGCTGCAGATTTGTCTTGTGTCACTGTAAGGCACATGTATGACTCACTCTCATCTCCCCCTGCAGCCCCAGGCCAGGATATAAGTCTCACGTCTCCTCCCTGCTCCTCAACTTTCTGATCATGCACCACTTTCATAGCCACTTCTTTTTTTCGTCTCAACTCTGTAGATCTATATTGTAGCCGACGTGAGTAAGACCGTAGCTGACGTAAGACCTTTAAACAGGTCAACATTCACAAGGCTGCAGGGCCAGACGGATTACCAGGACAAGTGCTCCGGCCATGTGCTAACCAACTGGCAGGTGTCTTCACTGACATTTTCAACATGTCCCTGATTGAGTCTGCAATACCAACATGTTTCAAGCAGACCACCATAGTCCCCGTGCCCAAGAACACAGAAGCAACCTGCCTAAATGACTACAGACCTGTAGCACTCACGTCCGTAGCCATGAAGTGCTTTGAAAGGCTGGTAATGGCTCACATCAACACCATTATCCCAGAAACCCTAGACCTACTCCAATTTGCATACCGCCCAAACAGATCCACAGATGATGCAATCTATATTGCACTCCACACTGCCCTTTCCCACCTGGACAAAAGGAGCACCTATGTGAGAATGGTATTCATTGACTACAGCTCAGCGTTCAACACCATAGTACCCTCAAAGCTCTTCACTAAGCTAAGGACCCTGGGACTAAACACCTCCCTCGTCAACTGGATCCTGGACTTCCTGACGGGCCGCCCCCAGGTGGTGAGGGTAGGTAGCAACATATCTGCCACGCTGATTCTCAACACTGGAGCCCCCCAGGGGTGCGTGCTCAGTCCCCTCCTGTACTCTCTGTTCACCCACGACTGCATGGCATGTCACGCATCCAACACCATAATTAAGTTTGCAGACGACATAACAGTAGTAGGCCTGATCACCGACATTGACGAGACAGCCTATAGGGAAGAGGTCAGAGACCTGGCGGTGCTAGAATAACAACCTATCCCTCAACGTAACCAAGACTAAGGAGATGATTGTGGACTACAGGAAAAGGAGGACCGAGCACTCCGACATTCTCATCGACGGGGCTGTAGTGGAGCAGGTTGAGAGCTTCAAGTTCCTTGGTGTCCACATCACCAACAAACTAGAATGGTCCAAACACACCAAGACAGTCGTGAAGAGGGCACAACACAGCCTATTCCCCCTCAGGAAACTAAAACGTTTTGGCATGGGTCCTGAGATCCTCAAAAGGTTCTACAGCTGCAACATCGAGAGCATCCTGACTGGTTGCATCACAGCCTGGTACGGCAATTGCTCAGCCTCCGACCGCAAGGCACTACAGAGGGTAGTGCGTACGGCCCAGTACATCACTGGGGCTAAGCTGCCATCCAGGACCTCTACACCAGGCGGTGTCAGAGGAAGGCCCAAAACATGTCAAAGACCCCAGCCACCCCAGTCACAGACTGTTCTCTCTACTACCGCATTTTAAGCGGTTCCGGAGTGCCAAGTCTAGGACAAAAAGGCTTCTCAACAGTTTTTACCCCCAAACTTAAGACAGGTAACCAAATGGCTACACGGACTATTTGCCCCCCCCCACCCAATCATGTACATACTACCTCAATTGGGCCGACCAACCAGTGCTCCAGCACATTGGCTAACCGGGCTATCTGCATTGTGTCCCGCCACCCACCACCTGCCAACCCCTCTTTTACGCTATTGCTACTCTCTGTTCATCATATATGCATAGTCACTTTAACCATATCTACATGTACATACTACCTCAATCAGCCCAACAAACTGGTGCCTGTATGTAGCCTCGCTACTGGTATAGCCTCGCTACTGTATATAGCCTCGCTACTGTTATTTTTCACTGTCTTTTTACTGTTTTATTTCTTTACTTACCTATTGTTCACCTAATACCTTTTTTGGTTAGAGCCTGTAAGTAAGCATTTCACTGTAAGGTCTACACCTGTTGTATTCGGCGCACGTGACAAATAACTTTGATTTGATTTGTGCATATTGTATGTTTGGCTAAATGGCGCCGCACCTGTACCATGTCATATTTAGTTTCTTGCAAACCAACTGTATATAACCCAGGTAAACTCAGACCTTCAAGGTTAACCCAAAGTGAGCGAGGCCATCCCTATTTGTCTCCAGCGGCATTGCAAACTGACCACGCTTGACAGCTGCCTGTTCGCTGTAGCCTGAGGCTACGGCACAGACCTGTCCAGCTCATTGATTGACTTAGCACCACAGGGGCTGAACAAGGTGAAGGCCGTGCTGATTCCTCTCTTTGGTGGTGAAACCAGGGCACAGTGAGAGAGTAGTAATTGAGCGGTGGGCCAACACTTGACTGACAGGGGGAAGTTAGAATGGAGGCCCACAGCTCTGTTTTTGCAGCAGGAGCAGCGTATAGCCGCGGGGCAGCACGGCCCCAGCTAATCAACCACAGCGGTACCGTACTGTACTCACTAAACCACAGCCAGAGGTCAACTTCCTCCCCCAGCCCGCTGCCCACCACCGGCCTGCTCCACACAGGCATTCCCTGGGCCCAGCGAAGCCTGATCTTGACCCAGACGCAACACGTCCACGTGTCATTGAGCAGCCATGTTCTGCTTTGTTTACCCTCCTAGGTTTTTTTGCACTCCCCAATTCCCAGAATGCAGTGTACTACTGTAGCCCGACTTCTTTCACTCTCTCTTTCCAATGCTGAATACAACAGAAGTCTCTTTCAGTAGCCATATAGCTCGTAGGGACTTCCAACCAACCCGGCTATCATTGGCCCTCTATTAGTCTTGCTAGGGGCCATATCAATCTCTGAACCAGCCAGGAAAAAGGTAATCTCCAATTGAGCTCCTGACGGTGGAAATGTCATGGGGCTTTCACAGCCCATCTGGAGATGCTGACACACCGGCCGCTCGTATGTCATCGCCCGCCATGACATCATCATTTTCCTTCGTCTACAGACACATCCATCGCCGGTCTGCGGCTGTCCCCTCACGCTAATGGCAGGCACTGAAAAATCCGCTGGCCTTTAGCCTGGTCCCCCACCAAGGGTTCATTAACCAGTCGTGGGTCCCGAGGCCAAAACAGTGTGAGGCTCAGGCACGGCAGAAATATTGAGTAAATATATATTTACATTTAGTGGTGGCGGTGCTAAATGGCTAGCAGGACCAGTTGTGACTGGGAGATGTATATAACCGCTGATGGGTGCTGGCAGAGAGCTGATTCAACAGGAGATGTGCAGGAGGACGCCACACTGATAGCGATGAGCGATGATATTATTAGTCAGGTTCTGTACCTGTGCCAACATCGTTTCTCAGCATGCCCCATTAATAGAAAAGTGCTAAATGGATTTTCTGCATACCAGGGCAAGTGTTATATGAGTACAATCTAGCAGAGCAGTGCAATGTCCAGCAGGCTCCAAATAAAAAACCTACTGTGCAGTAGCCCTTTAATTTGCCTGTGCAAAAAATGCATACTTAATCAAAATATTTTCTCAAGCCAGGTTGAACTGTTTTATTTCACATAAATAAAACTATTTCCATTTATCTGCTGTTATATATATATGTTTTTATTTATTTAACTAGACAAGTCAGTTAAGAACACATTCTTATTTACAATGATGACCTACCCCAGCCAAACCTGGACGACGCTGGACCAATTGTGTGCCGCCCTATGGCACTCCCAATCACGGCCCGTTGTGATACAGCCTGGAATCGAACCAGGGTCTGTAGTGATGCCTCTAGAACTGAGATGCTGTGCCTTAGACCGCTGCACCACTCAGGATTAAATATGTAAATATGTTCCAGCTATAATGTAAATATGTATTGTATTATATACAACGACAGTATATAAAAAAAAATGTGTCCGGCTTTCTCTATTGATGCTTGTCATATGTAAGTAATTTGCTTATTGTTGCATTTTATGAAAGTTTCTGTTATATCATACACTGGAGTTTCAAGTTTCAAATTGTTAATTAATGTAATTTGCACAAGTACAGTGAAATGCCTTTCTTGCTAACTAAAAATCCAACATTGCAATAATCAATAACATTGTAATACTAGAAAAAACACGCAGGAAATACGATGAAATAGGAAGCACACAAACAGTAAGTAAGTAAGTCAACATACTATATAAAGGGTCAGTTCCAATACCATATTTACATTGTGCAGGGATACTGGAGTGACGGAGGTAGATATCTATAGGGGTAAGGTGAGTAGGCAACAGGATATAAAATAAACAGAGTACCAGCAGGTTGTATGTGAGTGGCTATGTGGAGTGTGTGGAGTCAGTATAAATGTATGTGCATATTATGTGTGAGTGAGCAGATGATGGAGTGAGTGTATAGGGCCCAGTGAGTGTGCATAGAGAATAGTGCAAAAATAACAATAAGAGGTCAATAAAGATACAAGGTTGGAGGAAAAAGTGAATAATCTTGTTATTCCACTTAAGAGACAAGTAGGAGAAAATGCCCTTTGAAATATTTTGATGACATTTTCACACCTTCTTTGTTTAAGCCTTGACTGTTAAACACATGTAAACACATGTGAGTCAGCATCATATTGTCGTCCAGAAAGTAGTCTCTCTATATTTCAACTCTACAAAATTTAGGGTAACACTGTTTTTGAGAGCTGTAGCAACACTTTTGCAGTTGTCCAAAGCTATATCTTTCCAAAAATCTAATCGGAGTTAGCAAAGATGATCTACATACTGACCAGGGAAGCCCCCATTCCGTTATACACAAGCCTGTGACATGACATGACATGCCAATCAGGACTCATCTGAGTGGCGGAAGCGATCTAAGGCACTGCATCTCAGTGCCAGAGACGTCACTACAGACCCTGGTTCGATCCCAGGCTGTATCACAACCGGCCGTGATTGGGAGACCAATAGGGTGACGCACAGCGTCGTCCAGGTTAGGGTTTGGCCGTGGTAGGCTGTTATTGTAAATAAGAATTTGCTGTTAACTGACTTGCCTAGTTAAATTAAGGTTACATAAAATAAATAAAATAAAATGTCCAACCACTCCGTTAACTCAGCCAGTCATGACTAGCCAGGAAGAATCCTTTCTTTCTCACTATATAGCTTAGTGCTTTCTCCTTGTCTAAACTAGGCTCATAATTAAAGATTTTATTCATATTTACAGATCACATACATACCTTTGGAATTAAGGGACATGAAAGTTCACATGTTCAAGAGGGCATTTCTGAGAAACCCCCCCAAATAAGTATACAGTATATATACATAAAAAATGAACATGGCTGGACTGTGAAGTAGGCACTGGTGTCAAACATCTTCGATCCTGTGACCGGTATTAATATGGAGTTGGGTATTAATATGGAGTTGGTCCCCCCTTTGCTGCTATAACAGCATCCACTCTTCTGTGAAGGCTTTCCCCTAGATGTTGGAACATTACTGAGGGGACTATATTCCATTCAGCCACAATATCATTTGTGAGGTTGGGCACTGATGTTGGGCAATTAGGCCTGGCTCCCAGTCCGTGTTCCAATTCATCCCAAATGATTTTGATGGGGTTGAGGTCAGGGCTCTGTGCATTCCAGTCAAGTTGTCCACCCGGATCTCGACAAAACATTTCTGTATGGACCTCGCTTTGTGCACGGGGGCACTGTCATGCTGAAACAGGAAAGGGCCTTCCCCAAACTGTTGCACCAAAGTTGGAAGCACATAATCGTCTAGAATGTCATTGTATGCTGTAGCATTAATATTTCCCTTCACTGGAACTAAGGGGCCTAGCCCAAACCATGAAAAACAGCCCCAGACTATTATTCCTCCTCCACCAAACTGTACTGTTGGCACTATGCATTCAGACAGGTAGTGTTCACCAAAACCAGATTAGTCCATCGGACTAAGCGTGATTCATCACTCCAGACAACACGTTTCCACTGCTCCAGAGTCCAATGGCGACAAGCTTTAGACCACTCCAGCCGATGCTTTGCATTGCGCATGGTGATTTTAAGCTTGTGTACGGCTGCTCGGCCATGGAAACCCATTTCATGAAGGTCCCGACGAACAGTTCTTTCAGATGCAGTTTGAAACTCTATATTGAGTGTTACAACCGAGGACATATTATTTTTATGAGCTACGCGCTTCAGCACTTGGCAGTCCCATTCTGTGAGCTTGTGTTGCCTACCACTTCGCGGCTAAGCCGTTGTTGCTCCTAGACATTTCCACTTCACAAGCGGGGCAGCTTTATCAGGGCATACGTTTGACGAACTGACTTGTTGGAAAGGTGGCATCCTATGACGGTGCCACGTTGAAAGTCACTGTTCTCTTCAGTAAGACCAATCTTCTGCCAATGTTTGTCTATGGATATTGCATGGCTGTGTGCTCGGTTTTATACACCTGTCAGCAACGGGTGGTAAGTGGTGTCCACATAATTTTGTATATATAGTGTATATACAGTTGAAGTCGGAAGTTTACATACACTTAGGTTGGAGTTATTTAAACTTGTTTTTCAACCACTCCACAAATTTCTTGTTAACAAACTATAATTTTGACAAGTCGGTTAGGGCATCTACTTTTCCAACAATTGTTTACAGACAGATTATTTCAAATATAATTCACTGTATCACAATTCTAGTGGGTCAGAAGTTTGCATACACTAAGTTGACTGTGCCTTTAAACAGCTTGAAAAATTCCAGAACATGATGTCATGGCTTTAGAAGCTTCTGATAGGCTAATTTACATCATTTGAGTCAATTGGAGGTGTACCTGTGGATGTATTTCAAGGCCTATCTTCAAACTCAGTGCTTGACATCATAGGAAAATCAAAAGAAATCAGCCAAGACCTCATAAAATAAATTGTAGACCTCCACAAGTCTGGTTCATCCTTGGGAGCAATTTCCAAACGCCTGAAGGTACCAAATTCGTCTGTACAAACAATAGTACGCAAGTATAAACACCATGGGACCACGCAGCCGTCATACCGCTCAGGAAGGAGGCGCGTTCTGTCTCCTAGAGATGAACGTACTTTGGTACGAAAAGTGCAAATCAATCCCAGAACAGCAGCAAAGGACCTTGTGAAGATGCTGGAGGAAACCAGTACAAAGTATCTATATCCACAGTAAAACGAGTCCTATATCGACATAACCTAAAAGTCCGCTCAGCAAGGAAGAAGCCACTGCTCCAAAACTGCCATTAAATAGCCAGATTACGGTTTGCAACTGCACATGGGTACAAAGATTGTACTTTTTGGGGAAATGTCCTCTGGTCTGATGAAACGAAAATAGAACTGTTAGGCCATAATGACCATCGTTATGTTTGGAGGAAAAATGGGGAGGCTTGCAAGCTGAAAAACACCGTCCCAACCGTGAAGCACAGGGGTGGCAACATCATGTTGTGGGGGTGCTTTGCTGCAGGAGGGACTGGTGCACTTCACAAACTAGATGACATCATGAGGAAAGAAAATTATGTGGATATATTGAAGCAACATCTCAAGACACCAGTCAGGAAGTTAAAGCTTGGTCGCAAATGGGTCTTCCAAATGGACAATGACCACAAGCATACTTCCAAAGTTTTGGCAAAATAGCTTAAGGACAACAAAGTCAGGGTATTGGAGTGGCCATCAAAAAGCCCTGACCTCAATCTTATAGAAAATTTGTATGCAGAACTGAAAAAGCGTGTGCGAGCAAGGAGGCCTACAAACCTGACTCAGTTACACCAGCTCTGTCAGGACGAATGGGCCAAAAACTTATTGTGGGAAGCTTGTGGAAGGCTACCCGAAACGTTTGACCCAAGATAAACAATTTAAAGGCAATGCTACCAAATACTAATTGAGTGTATGTACACTTCTGACCCACTGAGCATGTGATGAAAGAAATAAAAGCTGAAATAAATAATTCTCTCTGCTATTATTCTAACATTTCATATTCTTAAAATAAGTGTGGTGATCCTAATTGACCTAAAACAGGGAATTTTTAATAGGATTAAATTGTAAAAAACGGAGTTTAAATGTATTTGGCTAAGGTGTATGTAATCTTCCGACTTCAACTGTATACATTTATATACTGTATATTGTGGAAAGATAATGGAACTATTTATTTTGGTCCACTCGTGCCTTGTTAGTTCTTGTATCATTTCTTCTCCACATGCCACAGCTTGTTGTGCTGAACCTTCCTTAACTCTCATGACTCGGTTGGCCCTGCTGGAATGTTCTTCATATCTGCTCCCTCTCATTTAATGAGATGCCCCATGCTATTTTATTCATGTTCACAGTGGATTGTCATGGCGGTCCGAGACAATAGTGGGCCTTTGTGCCGACTGGGGGCCATATTCATTACTGACACAGACCCCCCACCCCACCAACCTCATTGATGATTCTGCATCGTCAGTTTATTAATTCATACAGCACAGCCCCCGCCATAGATTTCCCATCTAAGCGGATTACGCTTTCATTATTTGTGGCCAGCCACAGACAAGAGAGAGGGCGGGAAAGAGAGAAAAATATAAATAAATGCCTTTGCATACACACAATTAGTTACACATCACTCGAGCCCCCTCTTCACCCGGAAAATAACCCCCCCCCCCCCCCCCCTCCCTTTTCCACTCTTTCAGAATCAGCTTAGTTTGTTTGCTGCCACCCCGTCAGTCCATCCATACCAACTTATTCTTAACCCCCCTTTTTTCCTTTGTTCCACATTTTATCGCCTTTTCACTCTTCACATTATTCAGGAGGTAAATATAGAGAAAAGAAAACATTGCTCCAAACAGATTTGATTCAGTAGTGGAAAAAGCCGGGAACAGTAGACCTCCCACTTTAGAGCAATATTTGCCAAATTGTTAATGACAGCCATGACAGTGACGAGAATGGCAGGTTGGAGGTACTTATTGTTATTGTGTGTTCCACATTATAAAAGCAGCGAGTACTGCAACTATACATATTACAATCGGATTCCCTTGCCAACTATACATATTAAAATCATATTCCATTTTTCATATAAGTGAGCAGAGCAATCTATATTTTTTTGTGGCTCTTGATGTGAGTTGCAAAGGCATAGTGTTAAACCCAAATAGGAATGGCACAGTGAACCGACTATGTTGAGGCAATGGGAATCTATGTTCTGGCCGGAGAACAAATGGACATAAAAGTGCTCTTGCACAGCTGCCGTCATGGCACAAAAAGTGTGACCGAAGCTGGAGCGTGGTCAGCCATATGCCTGGCACACTGAACTGTGGGAGTTGAAGAGAGAGAAGAGAGGATGCTTGTTGTCATTGGAGAAGGTCTGTCTGGGCTTGACCTCTGCGACAATGACATGCATCGGGGCAATTGTCTCCCCTAAAGGGATTTGATGAGAAAGAGAAGGGGAGGGAGTTGTAAAATAAGGCTACAGGAGTCAGTCCAGGATTTATGTGTCTGTATATTGGAGCCTTTTTGACAAAACAGTCGCCCCCTTTCTATGGGCATTAGCTTGTGTGTCACGGAAGCCGCTGTGCAAATGTCAGGTCCCCCCCAGCACCTGCTGCCATTGTGGGGCCCCATCTCCCCTCCTCCTTCCCCACATTGCATCAGTAGCCACTCCATTTGTCAGCCATACAAAGGAGCACAGACTCACAATGTAGGGGCATTCCAGCACCGCTTGTCTTGACCCGGACAAACATCGAGGGAGGGAGCTCCCAATCCTCCAGGGTTTGTCCCAGCACTGCTTACATCTGGGCTGAGGGTGGGCACAAGATTATGGGGCATTGGGTCATTCAGACATCATCCACGGCGCATAATTAGAAAATAAACTGACCGCTCTTGGATGACCTCTCTGCTCATCTCCATACTTATTGTTTGTTAAAGACAGGACTATGGACAATTTTTTCACCGTGAAGGGGGTATTCAATCTACTTGTCCTTTTCACACCCTTGTCCTTTTCACCTCAATCGTACACAGTTTCGTCTTCCCTCTTTGGCATCTTTAAATATGATTGATTATTGATCCTATTTTCTATCAATATCCATTTTCCCAGCAGCTTTAGTAGTGTTTTGAAGAGGCTGTCTAGGGTTTAGTCCACTACTCTAGACAAACAGGCCATGTGCTCCCGATCCAATTGTGAAAAAGAGACGTATGAATTAGGAATGGGTGGTTAATGCAGATGGCTAGTGTCCAGATGCTAATGTTTCAACTTTGTTCAGAAAACTTCTTGTCCATAGGGAAAGCCTAGAATAAGTCCTAGAGAGATTGTGTGAGTTAGGCTAATTGCATTCTCTATGACAGTCACATTAAAATGGTTCATACTGTAAATTGACACATTTAAATATGCTCTAGTCAGTCTAGTGACTTAAATCAATCGAACACACCTCAAATACGCTAAAGAGGGACATCTCCATAAAGTATTGTTGTAGTCATGGAATGTGATATATTCACTTACTGCTCTGTATACATTATTAATGTAGAGTTTACAAGGTCTAACTCGTTGTTGTTCTGTGAATTATCATTACTCAAGACAACTGGAACTCTTGTTCAATTCTAATCTATTCTCAGTTTTCTAAGAATGCTTCATTTCCTTCATTCAGTGTTTTTATGTGTTCACTAACAAGAGACATAAAGTGACAGACACAATCAAGTGTTGATTGTGGATCTTGTAGAAGCAGAACCTGTCTTTTGTAACCCCATAGCCGATTACCCTAGTTTTGTTTGAACTTGTTTTTTACATTGCCTTGCAGAACACAGTGCGTCCCTGTAATGAACAGTGTGTCTGTCCATTGTCAAAGAAGAGATGCAGCCTATACTTTGTATGACACACTTTAGAAAGACCTGAACACTTCTCTGAATGAGTTAGTGTGAAAAACACTGAAAGAGTGTGACAAAGTTACATTGAGATGTGCTATTCTCTCCCGGTGAACGATGTATGACTCCAGGATATGAGCTAAGGTGGAGGAAGACATGAGGAGAGTGAGGACAATATCTGAAGACACTTGCAAAATAATGCCTTTGTTTCACGGGTTACAAATTAAGTGCTATTAAGTCAGGATATATTATTCATTATTCATAATTTGAAAAAAAGGACATTGTACATGTACTTGTTAGGGCCTAATGGTTTTGCACCAACTTGTAATGTCTACATTGCATTTTCTATTGTCATATTTCGCAAAGCGATCAGCTTGCTTGACTTCTTGATACTTATACTATCATGACACAAGGCGAGACCCAAATGCAGACACAGGCAGACACAGATGGTTGGAGTTTAAGATGTTTAATAAATCCAAAGGGAATAGCCAAGATAATGGTCGTGGACAGGCAAAAGGTCATAACCAGATCAGAGTCCAGGAGGTACAGTGGCAGGCAGGCAGAATGGTCAGGCAGGCGGGTACAGAGTCCAGAAACAGGCAAGAGTCAAAACCGGGAGGACTAGAAAAGGCAAAGCAGGAAACCGGGGAAAAAACACTGGTGGACTTGGACATACAAGACGAACTGGCACAGAGAGACAGGAAACACAGGGATAAATACACTGGGGAAAACAAGCGACACCTGGAGGGGGTGGAGGCAATAACGAGGACAGGTGAAATAGATCAGAGTGTGACAGATAAATCCACAAGACTTACATTTGATCACTCACTGAACAACTTACTCAACTTCCAATTCACTCCCCTATGCGCTTGCCCTGTAGCGCTCATAGACATTATTTTCTCTCAGGTGTTCTAAGGATTAGTCTATCTCCTTGTGGCATTTCTACACGATCCTCCCCAGTTCTCCACAGGTTTGTTTGAGTGTGAAGGTTAATATTGGCACTCATACTGTGGAAGTTGGGGGGGTTGAGGGCTACACTTGAAAGCTGTGTAAATGATTGATAAGTGAAAAAGGATTAGGCCCGGGGGTGGTACAGAGTCAACTGTGCCGGGGTCAGACCTTGCTGACCCCTGTTCATTGAGACGCTTGTTTGACACCAAAATGTATTCCTGCTAGATGCATTCAATATCATGGGCGGGAGGATCAGACACACACACACACTCTATCTCTCACACACAAACACGCATAAACACACACACACACACACACGTCCTGCTGCAGCTGGGTTGCAGGGCATTGATTCAACCCAGTGTTTTAGTGTGATGCCTTTTGACTCCTCCTGTAGCTAGAAGTCCCTCACCATAGCTCCACACTCTCTGGTTGTTTCTACTTCTATACCTCTTCTTTTATTGATTTCTGTTGAAATGGTATTCATGCCCACATTTTAATGGTAAATATTAATGCTATTACCACCTTTATAGTAATTATATTCATGAACTTGACCAATCGAACGTGATAGACTCTAACAACAGTGGATGGTGGAATAAGAGAACACAAGTTCACCTGACCTTTTTACTCTGGGAAATGTCCACTCTGAATTGTTACGACAGACTTGAAGATCATTTCACACACGGCACAGTCTATTGATGTTCCAAGGTTCCGAGCGTCAAGTAGCATCGCGGGTCTCCCAGGCCCTTATTAAAATGAATCCAGACCTTTCCAACCCCGTGCAGTGTGTTACCTGCATGCTCATGGTTCGCCCTGCATTCTGAGGACCGGCCTGCTTACTGACTGACATTGGTATTCTCCCATCACCTTACACTTCTTGGTGTCTCTGTCTCGTTCTCTCTCGTTCGCCATCTCTCTGACTCTCTCTCTCTCTCTCTTATTCTCTTTCCGCATATGTTCGGGTGTATGAGGACAATACCTGTGTGTGTGTGTGTGTGGTGTGTTTGTTTGTTTGCATAGAGGGGAATGGAGGTCCGGTTCACTCCTGTCTCTGTTGGCCGAAGTGAGTTGCCAGTCAGCTATAATGAGTAATCACGGACACAGATATGTGCACAGAGCTCTGGGGACCCTCTCCTGTGTATGTGTGTGTGCAGGGGATTCATTAGACTGAAACAGAGGCACAATATCAGCTTGCTTCTCACTTCTTCACTTCCTGTGTTATAGTCTTTTGAGATCCCAGGGACCGCAAGTAATAGTGGTTAGAGCGTTGGGCCAGTAAGGTTTCTGGATCGAATCCCCGAGCTGACAAGGTAAAAATATGTCGCACGACAGTTATTCCCGGGCAACAAAGAAGTGGATGTCGATTATGGCAGCCCCCCCCCCCCCCCCCCCCCCCCCCGCACCTCTGATTCAGGGGGGGGGGGGGGGGGGGGGGGGGTAAATGCGGAAGACACATTTCAGTTGAAGGCATTCAGTTGTACAACTGACTAGGTACCCGCCTTTCCCTTTAAATTTTTTTTACTTCAGTCACTCTTGTTACTGTTTACTTACAATACTTTGTGTGTTGTTTTGTGTCTGTGTGTGTTTGCAGTTCTTCCTGACATATGGTTATGGACAACATACAATATAGGCAGACATATTTGTCTTCATCCATACTATCTGTTCGACACTCGTCTTATTCTCCATCCACACTTCCCCACTGTACAGTAAATTGCCCAGACGGCCGCCTTATCAGTTGAGGAAGAACGGAGGTCAGTGCAGTGACGGGGTATTCCGAGAGCCACGTCAAGTCAAGCCCATTCATCTTACTGGCGGAATTCGTCTCTTAATTATCCTGAATTATTTCTGTAAGGCACGCCGGGGGAGAGGCTGGACTGGCTGTGCGAGGGGTTAAAGAGAGATTAACCCCCGCTACATGTGTAGAGGTAGCCAACCGACCTGGGTGGGTTAGGTTGTCTGAGGGTCGTTAGCATGTTTCTTAATTAAGTAGAGGGCAGCGGGATTCATTGATGCTACCCACAGATTCAAAAGGGAGAGCACCTGTTTTTTTTGTTGTTGCCCTAAATAGCTCGTAATTGAGACAAGCCGTAGCTGCCTTTGGGATGTTCATGAAGACCTACTGTACCTTCCTTAGTATTCATTAAATATATAATTTGAATGCTGTGTGGATACTGTATCTATTTGGGATGTGTGTGTGTGTGTGTGTATACTGTACCACATGCATTATTAATGTAAAATCATAAATGTTATTTACCAAATTATCCACAATGCTCTGTGCCCCCTAAACGTGGAACCCGGATGTCACTCTCGACATACTCCGCTTAACAAAGGAGCCGTAGTACCCTGGCAACGGAATTAATTGGCCGCAAATCTCTTGCTAAAAGAAGCCATTAAGGAAAGCAAATTGCTTAAAGTTTTTATTATTTAATTAATGAATAAAGTGTGTGTGATGAAATGGAGACTTATCAAGCAAGCCCTTGCACCCATTAAGCCAGAAACCCTCACAAGGCAACAGCGCTTATTAAATCCGGTCCCGAAACACGGTTTACGGCCCCGTGGAAAGGGAAAGAAAACCCAGAGAAATGCAGAGACATCGAGAGAAAAAAGCAATGAGTTTGTATAATTAGGGACAATTAAGAGCTTTTAATCCAGAGGAGAGAGAGAGAGAGAGCTGTGTTTGCACGTTGTGGAGCTCTGGTGGGAGGGACTGTGGAACTTATCAGTGTGTTATTTGGCTCCTGAAGGAGAGAGGGAGGAGGACCCAAAGCACACATCTAATAAAGATGCTCTCGTAAAGAAAATAACAGTTGCGTTTGTGCAACAGGCTCTAAGATGTACGACCATGTTGGGTTTTGTGTCTTGCAAAATGCTTTCTTTTAGATAGATCCTGGAGTCGTGCCTGTTGACTGTGTTGTGGGTACCCTTGTGTTTCTTCTGTGTAGTGACTTAACGCGAAGGGGTATAGTCTACATAAGCATTAATAACACCTTTATGAAACCAACGTAACATCACCCTGGAAACAACACTGAACCTGATTGAATGATCAGTTTGTGTTGTTTTCAGGGTGGTGTATTATTCTGTGGACCTGCCACTGAGAATGTGTCATAAAACCACTGCAGTACCTCCTCATGGCCCTCTCACTGTTCCTCATTCCGGGTTGAGAGTTGGCATCTGCTCTCGGCTTGTTACTGACAGGGCCGACCTGTGAGTCTCCGTCAGAGACCTGAGGCACCACCCTGCTCACCTGCACATCACATCCTGAGAGCTGTCACGACTACCCACATCAAATTGTTGATGACTGAAACATGCAGGAAATGTGTGCGTGTGCCACCACGACGATAGTGTGCATGCAGCACTGACGATCGGTTGTCAGATTACATGTGAAATGAAAGGATGAAACTCCACTAGGATCCTCTCACCGGTTCATTAGCCTTGTGGGACGATAGAAGCCCTCCGTCTCTTCCCCAGCACACAGAACGAGAGATACACAGTAGTCACCCCCTGGATTTCAAGGAGAACATGTATAATGGAGCTCATGCATACTGCAGCTTATTATCTTGCATTGCAAATCTGGGCATTTCAATGCTGCAGGCAGATGCCTTGCTCTGATGGAGAGAGTGGATTAAATTCAGTGTCTAATAGCCCCAGCCTTGCATCATATCTTCCAATATAAGGCGGCCAACTTTACCCTTTTTTCTTCCCCCTGCCGAGTCTTCTCCCTTCCCTAATTGAAGATTTAGAGTGAGACATTTTTTGCTTTCACAAATTGTTCCGTAGCTGGAGGGCAAAGAAAGCCGTTTAGACCATTATCAGCTAAATAGCTCATAATTAGGAATACAAATTGGAGGGGCACTATTGGGAGGGTACCAGATTTCCATTTGTGGAAGGCTATTTCTGGGTGAGACAGGATTTTGTTGTTGTGTAGTAGGGTACTGTACTTTCCGGTAGAGAAGACTTCTCTTTTCCTCTTGTATATCTCTCCCTTGAGTGATTCTGGCAGTGATGAAGAGATGCATCCTTGCAGCAGGTACTAGATAAATGTCCCTGACTGAATTCTCTATTATTTCAAGATGATCAAATCCAGATATGCAGGAAGCGAAGCTTGATTCTATCACAGTGAACAACAGGCCTTATATAGTATACATTCTTGCTGGAATAATTGTTCAGCTTCAAGTATGGCAACCTCTTTGTCATCCCCAGCCAATAGCCTTCGTGCCTCCCTAGCACTTATGCCTCTCACAATATATGGACTACCATATAGTTTACTTTGAAAACGGAAGCGAGATGTGAAGCTGCCATATAGGAGCGTCTCGGAGAACCCATTTCCATCCATATCTTCCGGGGCCGATAAAAAAACGAAAATATGTGTTCTGACCGTCCATAATCATTAGGTGTCTTATTTCCTCCCCATCAGGAGGTGGTATTTTCACTCCCCATATCCGGAGAGGCATCAACCAGGGCCTCGACTAGCCCACTGAACCTTACCACCGCCATCATCCTCCCTGACATTCTAAATGGAAAGCAGACATTCTAAGTGATGGGGAGGTGATGGAAAGAGGTGCCGCCAAGGAGACGAGAGTAGAGCAGAGAGGAGAGGAGAAAAAAGGGGGGGGGGGGTTGAAAAGGAAATGTACAATCATCTTCGCTGTGGGGATTGGCACTGCTGGAAAGCAGTGATAATGCAGTCTCCACTTGCCCTACCGCTCCCTAGAACATCGTAAACAGGATTGACATGACATAGAATGCGGAGGCTCCCGCCTAAATTGATCCTTTGTGTTTATTGCCGCATCAATAAATATGGCCCAAATAAGCATTGTGGGTGGGGGGGTTCTTCCGGTGAGGCTCAGCTAGCTTTTAAATGGAACAGCTGTTTTTTTTACTGGCTATTGGAGGAAGCCTCTTGGCTGTGTTCGGGGGAGACACATCAGCCGTGTTAGTATGTTTACCCAAACGCAGGGAGGCAAGTGGCCTCATTGGATGATGGTGGAGGTTGATTGCTGTTGCCAGTGGGCCTACTTAACCTAGCTCCCCGTGGTGGTGTATGGTCTCTGTCTGTGGTGTTGGTGGTGTGTAGTAACTTCCACTGAGAATATGGGGCATATATAGGTAGACACATCTCATAGTTGGTATGCAATATGACAATTGTTAGAATTTTGTCGTATTGCTAACAACATCATAATGATAAACAGCTCATTTGAAACAGTATGCATTGTATGCTCGGTGTAATGTTTACAATTCTTTCAATACGGCTTGTATCTGTTCTGGATAGGGTTCCACATTTTAGATAATATTCTGAGGTGGAAACTTTCCGTGGCAATTAACGGGAATATATGAGAATTAATGGAAATATATGCAAATTAATATTAATACCATTTAAATGTAGACATTTTTTGCATTGGATATATTTACCATATCATATGGAGACAGAAACATAAACCTTTTACCTTATCTTAAGTAGACATAATTGTAAACAATTAAATCCTTCCAATATACATTTAAAAAACAATTTAGTTACAAATTTAACTTTAATTACATGAGTTGACTCTTCACATGGGATGAACAAAAGAAAGGGAATATTGAATGATCCCCAATGATCCATCGTATCTCTCCAAAAAATGTTCGACATATATCTTTAAAATGGTAGTCTAGAAACTTAAGCTTTGGTTGTCTTCCTCTCAGGCTTCTGTCTTCTCCCTGGACCTCCTCAATGTCCACCTCTTGAACATCAGACTCTGAGGCCTCATCTTCAATGTCACTTTCCTTCTTGAGGGTGGCTCGTTGTCAAGACATTCATCAGCATTTCTCTGACTACATTCCTCCATTGAGTCAAAAAAACTTCTGATTCCAGGAGGACCATGAGCTGTTGCTATCGATAAGGTGTCTGATTCATCATTTTCACCTTGAACGGAAGTAGAGGGACTTTTGTCAGAGGTTGCTTGTTGTGAGCGCTGAGGGAACTTTATGCACTTGGTCAGATGATTCTGCATCTGTGTTGCATACTTCACATATGATTTGGCACAGTATTTGCAAATGTACACAGCTTTTCCTTCTACATTAGCTGCAGTGAAATGTCTCCACACATCAGATGGTATTTTTCTGTAAAGATGAGAAATAAAAAATAAAAAAATAAATACAATTCCATGTACAGATAAATAGTTAAGCAGTTATATTAAACAACTCCTTTGTAAGATAAATGTTTTAAAATGAAACATGTATGGAAACAGGTGAATTAACACTCCTCAGTTAGCATGCTCAAGCAAGCTAAAACCCATATGGTAGCAAAAACTAACTAGCAGAAATTGTTAAAAAGGTAGAAATTATTTAAACACACTTTGTTGTAGGCTACACTTTGTTGTAGGCCACTCTAAAATGTGCAGTTTTGTCACACAACACAATGCCAAAGATGTCTCAAGTTTTGAGGGAGCGTGCAATAGGCATGCTGACTGCAGGAATGTCCACCATGTCCACCAGAGAATTGAGTACGTTCAACCTTTCTCACAACCGCAGACCACGTGTAAGCACGCCAGCCCAGGACCTCCACATCCGATTTCTTCACCTGCGGGATCGTCTGAGACCAGCCACCCAGACAGCTGATGAAACTGAGGATTACTTCTGTCTGTAATAAATCCCTTTTGTGGGTAAAAACTCATTCTGATTGGCTGGGCCTGGCTCCCCAGTTAGTGGGCCATACTCCCAAGTGGGTGTGCCTATGCCCTGCCAGGCCCACCCATGGCTGTGCCCCTGCCCAGTCATGTGAAATCCATAGATTAAGGCCTAATGAATTCATTTAAATTGACTGATAACCTTCTATGAACTGTAAGTCGGTAAAATCTTTGAATTTGTTGCTATAGATAAACAAGCTAACCGGAAAAACAACATCAGCAACAACCAAAAGAAATAGAGCTCGCTCTTTGTCCAGTGTTATTTTATGTAGTTAACATGCCACCTTCAGGTGTAGAATTTGCCATTGTTGTAGCCTTGCCGGGCGGTTTTTAATCTAATCGGAATAGCGGTGCTCTAGTTGTATGTTTGTACTCAAGTTTATTCGTGGGTACAGCTAAAGACAGGACAACAGGATATGCTGAGAAGCATTTCTCTTTAGCTCATTAATTTCCCTTACCGCACCCTGCAAACAGTATCCCCCAAGTGAGATTTAAAATTCCAGACTGAACCCAATAATAACGCCCGAGCGTTCCAAATGATTTGAATCTCGTCAATTAATGGTTGCGGAATTGGATTCTGTGAAACTAATCGGTTACAGACAGACGATAATTCTTTTTTTTACATAACATCGCACTGTATGTGATGATATAGCGCCACAGGTTTTTGAGTTAGTGTCAATCTACTCTTTCTGGGATCATAAAACCTGCGGAGTTCAGAGAATTAGAATGAATACAAATCATATATTGATGTGGATGTATTTGATGCAATGAATGTAAAGTAATAGAACCCAATAGAAGCAATGGAACTGACAACAGGGAGTTCCGCATATTGTATTCTAGAGTCGTACACTGTGTGCTTCAGTGGGGAAGGTGAGAAGTGAGTGTAGGCTTCTTTGCTGCTCCCAAATCCCTGGAGTCCCATAAGGCCCAAGCCGGCCTTGGGGAATGTTTTTCGTGAGCTTCATATCAGATAAGATAAACTACATGGGAGGCATCTTGCCTAAGAGAGAGGGAGGATGAGAGAGAGACGGAGAGACAGGGGGATCGAGAGGGAGATTCTCAGAATCTTATATTCTGAACCATACCGTTTGGGTATGACTGATATTAATACTAGTGTGGACTTACCACAGTGAGATAAGACTTGGATGGTGATGATGGCATAAACACACACCCAAACCGGAGTGTGATGTCTTTTTAATGGCTCAGAGAGAGGGAGAGAGAGAGAGACAGAGAATGCAAGGTGGTTAGAACAAGCAAGCGATGGAGACCACTCATCTTCGGTCTGATGAAATTGGTAGGCAGTGAAAGTGCTCTGTCCTTCAGTGATGGCCTACTTTGAAAGTGAAATACCAACTATTGGGAAAATAGAATGCCAATACAGTAGTTACTATGCGTGCATATCTGGTGAGCTCCAGGTGGCAGGTCCCACCTGAGTGGAATGTGAAATAGACGTCCATGTGCTTCATTCCCGAGAGCCCGGGGGGCTAGAATTCTCTCTCTCTGTATTGGCCTGTACTGATGTGAATATTGATGTGCATTTTGATGTGTATTTATGTGTGTGCAGGGATCATCTGTTAATGTCGATAATGCAGTATTTACATATGAACCGAGTAAACAATTAGCTTAAGTTTTCAAAGAACAAATTGCAATATATATATATATATATATATATATACAAAAGTATGTGGACACCCCTTCAAATGAGTTGGTTTGGCTATTTCAGCCACACCCATTGCTGACAGGTGTATCAAATCGAGCAGTCGGCCAAGCAATCTCCATAGACAAACATTGGCAGGAGAATGGCCTTACTGGAGAGCTCAGTGACTTTCAAAGTTGCACCGTCATAGGATGCCACCTTTCCCACAAGTCAGTTTGTCAAATTTCTGCCCTGCTGGAGCTTCCCCGGTCAACTGTAAGTGCTGTTATTGTGAAGAGGAGTAACAACGGCTCAGCCACAAAGTGGTAGGCCACACAAGCTTACAGAACTGGACCACCGAGTGCTGAAGTGTGTAGCGCGTAAAAATAAAAATAAAATCTGTCCACGGTTGCAACACTCACTACCGAGTTCCAAGCTGCCTCTGGAAGCAACATCAGCACCCGAAAATGGTTTCCATTGCCGAGCAGCCACACACAAGCCTAGATGACCATGCGCAATGCCAAGCATTGGCTGGAGTGGTGTAAAGCTTGCCACCATTGGACTCTGGAGCGGTGGAAACCTGTTCTCTGGAGTGATGAATCACGCTTCACCATCTGACAGTCTGATGGACAAATATGGGTTTGGCGGAGGACAGGAGAACGCTACCTGCCCGAATACATAGTGCCAACTTGAAAGTTTGGTGGAGGAGGAATAATGGTCTGGGGCTGTTTTTCATGGTTTGGGCTAGGCCCCTCAGTTCCAGTGAAGGGAAATCTTAATGCTACAGCATACAATGACATTCTAGACAATTCTGTGCTTCCAACTTTCTTGCAACAGTTTGGGGAAGGCCCTTTCCTGTTTCAGCATGACAATGCCCCCGTGCACAAAGCGAGGCCCATACGTAGATGGCTTGTCAAGATCTTGCTGGAAGAATTTGACTGGCCTGCACAGAGCTCTGACCTCAACCCCATCGGACACCTTTGGGATGACTTGGAACGCCAACTGTGAGTCCCCACAGCAATGTTCCAACATCTTGTGGAAAGCCTTCCCAGAAGAGTGGAGGCTGTTATAGCAGCAAAGGGGGGACCAACTCCATAATAATACCCATGATTTTGAAAGGAGATGTTTGACGTGCAGGTGTCCACATACAGTCTAAGGCACTGCATCTCCGTGCAAGAGGCATCACAATAGTCCCTGGTTCGAATCCAGGCTGAATCCCATCAGGCTGTGATTTGGAGTCCCATAAGGCGGCACACAATTGGCCCAGCTTCGTCCAGGTTTGGCTGGCGTAGGCCGTCATTTAAGTAAGAATTTGTTCTTTTAAATATATATATATATATTTGATCATTTTTTAACCAGGTAGGTCAGTTCAGAACAAGTTCTCATTTACAACTGCGACCTGGCCAAGATAAAGCAAAGCAGTGCGCCCAAAAACCCCACATAGTTACACATAAACAAACATACAGTCAATAACACAATAGAAAAGAAAAATAGAACAATTTATGTACAGTGTGTGCAAATGTAGAAGAGTAGGGAGGTAGGCAATAAATAGGCCCTAGTGGCAGAATATTTACAATTTAGCATTAATACATGGAGTGATATATGTGCAGATGATGATGTGCAAGTAGAAATACTGGGGTGCAAAAGAGCAAGAGGGTAAGTCATAATATGGGGATGAGGTAGTTGGGTGTGCTATTTACAGATGGGCTGTGTACAGGTACAGTGATCGGTCAGCTGCTCTGACAGCTGATGCTTAAAGTTAGAGAGGGAGATATAAGAATCCAGCTTCAGAGTTTTGCAAATCGTTCCAGTCATTGGCAGCAGAGATTTGGAAGGAAAGGTGGCCAAAGGACATTTTTGCTTTGGGGATGACCAGTACGATATACCTGCTGGAGCGTGTGCTACGGGTGGGTGTTGCTATGGTGACCAGTGAGCGGAGATAAGGTGGAGCTTTACCTAGCAAATACTTATAGATGACCTGGAGCCAGTGGGTTTGGCGACGGATATGTAGTGAGGGCCAGCCAACGAGAGCATACAGGTCGCAGTGGTGGGTAGTATATGGGGCTTTGGTAACAAAATGGAGGGCACTGTGATAGACTACATCCAGTTTGCTGAGTAGAGTGTTGGAGGGTATTTTGTAAATGACATTGCCGAAGTCAATGATCGGTAGGATAGTCAGTTTTACGAGGGTATGTTTGGCAGCATGAATGAAGGAGGCTTTGTTGCTAAATAGGAAGCCGATTCTAGATTTAATTTTGGATTAGAGATGCTTAATGTGAGTCTGGAAGGAGAGTTTTACTAGCATTTAAAAGCAGGCCACGGAAGGAGTGTTGTATGGCGTTAAAACTCGTTTGGAGGTTTGTTAGCACAGTGTCCAAAGAAGGGCCAGCTATATACAGAATGGTGTCGTCTGCATAGAGGTGGATCAGAGAATCACCAGCAGCAAGAGCGACATCATTGTTATATACAGAGAAAAGAGTCTGCCTGATAATTGAACCCTGTGGCACCCCCATAGAGACTGCCAGAGGTCCGGGCAACAGGCCCTCCGATTTGACACACTGAACTCTATCTGAGAAGTAGTTGGTGAACCAGGCGAGGCAGTCATTTAAGAAGCCAAGGCTATTGAGTCTGACGATTTAAACAATTCGGTGATTGACAGAGTCGAAGGCCTTGGCCAGGTCGATGAAGACGGCTGCACAGTACTGTCTTTTATTGATGGCGGTAAAAGTGACTTGCCTGACTTAGCCTAGTTAAATAAAGGTTGAAAAACACACATAAAAAGATGGGGCAGCAGTCTTTAAGGCGCAGGGTAGAGTAATGGGTGGTAGGTACTGGGTGGATAGTGACTAAAGTGCAGGTTGTTTTCAGTCTCTCGGTTCCAGCTTTGATCCACCTGTACTGTCTCCCTGTTCACCTTGCTAGACGGTAACATGGTGTACAGGCCGTGGCTCGGGAGGCTGAGGTCCTTGATGATCATTATTGGCATTCTTGTGACACCGGGTGTTTTAGATATCCTGGAGGGCAGGCAGTGTGCCGTTTCCCAAAACACCCAGAAGATCTCTGCTGAACATACATCGCACATGTTTATCTGTCGAAAATGTCATCGGTGATTTTAAATGACCTAAACAGTCTGCAATGTTATGAACAAGCGAATCAAGTATTCAAAAAAATAAAATAATGAAAACAGAGAATATGTAATAATTCGGCTACATATTGACTTTCACGTGTGCAATCGATAGATTTACCTAGAAATTAGCCGTTAGGCTACACCTGAGTCACTTCAATATTCTTATCTATTTGGCTTATAGGCTACTATTATCTGAAAGCTCACACATTTTACTGAAGCCTAACCAATATCCTAAAGGTCTACAGGCTATGCTACTTCATGTTTAATTATTGAATTGTAAAATGTATGTAGGCCTACTTGAAGCTCAAATCCTGCCTGCCATTATGCTACAATCAATGATTTGTACAGCAATTATGAAAAACATTATTATAATATCCTATTTTTAGGTCAAGTGGATATTTTATAAATAGCGAACGAGGGAATGAGCGACTTTGACTTTGGCTTTATTTACATAATCAAACATGGCATACAAAATAGCATGACAACCCATAACACATGGCAAACCTATAATACAAACAATTACATTCATAATAGGCTACAGAATATTTATCTGTTGATGGGAAAACTGTATATTAAAAAAAGAAGATTACTTTGAATACATTTAAGAGTTGCAGTGAGCTTTTAATTCTGGAATCATGTTCAGGACAGTTCATGTAACTATACAGTTTAGTTTTACTTTGTAATGAGTGCACTTTGTGGTGTTCTGGGAAAGGGGTGTGACATCTTCAGTCGTTATTTGTAAGATGCATAGTTAAAACACTTTAAGCCTAAATTCCATCGCAATCGGCAAACAGTGCCCTGGACAGACTCTCTTGGAAGTTTCATGACTTTTTTTGCTATCTTTCTGATATTCCCATTTCTACTGATGTGGTTTGGCTGTTGGAGAATACTTGAAAGGTTATAGACTTTTTAGAGTGGCGGAGAATTTGTGTAGTGGAATTGAAATGTTTTTGCTGAACTGAATGCCTAAATATCCATGTTCATCACTGTTTTTCTTATGTGTTTGGTTGAAGTCGTAATCCTTGAAAACGCTGCCAAGCAGTTTGCATGTTGCTTATGCTTGAAAACACTTTGTATCTTGCATGTCTATCTGAGTACTTGCCAAAATCATCGCCTGTTAGTTGATTGTCGACTGAGCAGCGCAATGGACAGTTCCACCATATTCCAACACTAGGACCATACCATTGTTTCTGTTGTTGATCTAAGCAGTTGAATATTTATTTATTCTACAGTTAAATATACAATCTGACTTTCCTCTGAAGGAAAGCAACTAATATCACCCACAAAAACACACAAACCCTCTGAAGGATGTCAAATCTTTTTTTTGAAAATAAAAAGATGAAAATATAAGAATTTAAACTATATTCCATTTCCAGTTCCGTTTCAACATAAACTCCCTTTCAAATCCACATAAGTGGATAAGCTGGGTGAGTCAGTGTAATGATTTGCCTGGGTTGGGGGGGTGGAGATTAAAGACCCCTACTGTTTTTTGGTGGGGGCTGGTGGGGCTGTTGTTTTGATGTTGGCTGACTGTCTCTCTTGCTTTCACTCTCCCTCTTTCTTTCTTTTTCTGTAGCAACTTACATTTTTTCGACAAACATCACAACAGGCTCGCTCCCGCTGTTCCGCACACATCTCACAAGCAACCCCGCCTCGAAAGGCCGAGCTGCAGCCCGAGATAAGAGTTCCTGGGCTGGGTAGGAGGGTTGAGGCGTGTGGCAGGCATGGTGCTTTCTATTACCCCGGCAACTTGTCCTCCGATGTCATTAATTATGGATGACCAAAAGCAGTCCATCTCCCTTTCAAGATGAACCCCGGCTTTTTCCCTGCCTGGCACTCTGAAGACTTAGATTCAATCGCTGTGTCTGTTGCCTGCACCGTGGGATCTCTGAACTTTCCCCAGCACCAGTCCTATCACACCTAAACAGATCAATCTAAATCAGGTAAAGACTTAGTCTGAGGAAACAGGCACGACACACATTTTCTTTCTCACATGATGATGAAATTGAGAGTTGACTGCTGTGATCGTGAGTGCAAAAGTCTCAGCTAAATCTCGGTTCACCTTTTTCTCACCTTTTACTTATCTTATTGTTTCTGAAGTTTCTGAAAATTATACATTGCCTTCATATAGTATTCACACCCCTGCACTTTTTCCAAATGTTCTTGTTACAGCCTGAATTTAAAATGGATTACATTTAGATTTTTTTTCACTGATACACAATAACCCATAATGTCAAATTGGAATTATGTTTTTTATATATATTTTGTAAAATATTTTTTGAATATTTGTAATTTTCTATTCATTTTATGAGTCACTAAGTATTCAGCCCCTGTGTTATGGTAACACTAAATATGTTCTGGAATAACAATGTGCTTAACAAGTCATATAATAAGTTGCTCTGTGTGCAATAATAGCGTTTAACATGATTTTTTAATGACTACCTCATCTCTGTACCCCACACATACAATTATATGTAAGGTCCCTCAGTCAAGCAGTGAATTTCAACCAGAAATTCAACCACAAAGAACAGGGAGGTTTTCCGATGTCTTACAAAGAAGGGCAGACATTGAATATCCCTTTGAGCGTGGCAAAGTTGTTAATTACACTTTGGATGGTGTATGAATACACCCAGCCACTACAAAGATACAGGCGTCCTTCCTAACTCAGTTGCCGCAGAGGAAGGAAACCACTCATGGATTTCACCATGAGGCCAATGGTGACTTTAAAACAGTCACATAATTGAATGGCTGTGATAGGAGAAAGCTGAGGATGAATCAACAACATTGCAGTTACTTTACAATACTAGCCTAATTGACAGAGTGAAAATAAAGAAGCCTGTACAGAATAAAACTATACCAAAACATGCGTCCTGTTTGCAGCAAGGTACTAAAGTAATACAAATGTGGCAAGGCAATTCACTTTTTGTCCTGAATACAAAGTATTATGTTTGGGGCAAATCCAACACTTACTGAGTACCAAGCATATTTTCAAGTATAGTGGTGAATGCATCATGTTATGTGTAGACTTGCATGGGCAGTTTTCAGGATAAAAATAAACGTAATTGAGCTAAGCACTGTAACGCTGTGCACTGAGAGTCGGGAAGCAAGTTCAGGGAGTGAGTGTTTTAATAGTATAAACGGAACATAAACCAAAACAAGAAACACTAACAGCATACGGACATGAAACTGAAACAGAAACAATGACGCCTGGGGAAGTAACCAAATGGAGTGACATATAGGGCAGGTAATCAAGGAGGTGATGGAGTCCAGGTGAGTGTCAATATGCACAAATGTGTGTATCGCTGGTGACAGGTGTGTGCCATAAACGAGCAGCCTGGTGACCTAGAGGCCGGAGAGGGATCACACGTGACAAGCACAGGCAAAATCCTAGATGAAATCCTGCTTTCCACCAGACACTGGGAGATTAATTCACCTTTCAGCAGAACAATAACCTAAAACACAAGGCCAAATATACACTGGAGTTACTTACATAGAAGACAATGCATGTTCCTGTGTGGCCGAGTTACAGTTTTGACTTAAATCTACTTGAAAATCTATGGTACAACCAGAAAGTGGTTGTCTAGCAATGATCAACAACCAATTTGACAGAGTTTGAAGAATTTTGAAAAGAACAATCGACAAATATTGCACAATCCAGCTTTGTAAAGCTGTTAGAGACTTGCTCTCCCCAGTCCACCTGGTCATGCTGCTGCTCCAGTTTCAACTGTTCTGCCTGCGGCTATGGAACCCATGACCTGTTCACTGGACGTGCTACCTTGTCCCGGACATGCTGTTTTGGACTCTCTCTCTACCGCACCTGCTGTCTCTAACTCTGAATGATCGGCTATGAAAAGCCAACTGACATTTACTCCTGAGGTGCTGACCTGTTGCATCCTCTACAACCACTGTGATTATTATTATCTGACCCTGCTGGTCATCTATGAACGTTTGAACATCTTGGCCATGTACTGTTATAATGTCCACCCGGCACAGCCAGAAGAGGACTGGCCACCCCTCATTGCCTGGTTCCTCTCTAGGTTTCTTCCTAGGTTCTGGCCTTTCTAGGGAGTTTTTCCTAGCCACCGTGCTTCTACATCTACATTGCTTGCTGTTTTAGAGTTTTTAGGCTGGGTTTTTGTACAGCACTTTGTGACATCGGCTGATGTAAAAAGGGCTTTATAAATACATGTTATTATTTGTATTATTATATATTACCCAGATAGACTCACAGCTGTAATCGCTGCCAAAGGTGATTTTACAAAATATTGACTCAGTGGTGTGAAAGCTTATGCAAATGAGATATTTATGTATTTTTTTTATTTGCTAAAATGTATTCAAAAGTTTTCACTTTGTCATTATGGGGTATTGTGTGTAGATGAGTGAGAAAACATCTATTTAAACCATTTTGAATTTAGGCTGTAACACGACAACATTTGGAATAAGTTAAGGGGTATGGACACTTTCTGAAGGCACTGTACGAACCAGTTGATACATGCATCGGGTGAGAAGTGTTAGAGTACACCTTTGTAGCTTGCCACTGCCGTGAGGTTAGGTATTGTGTAACTTCTACTTTTATCACATTGAAAAACTTGAAAGAGACAAGATCAGAGCTTTTCTCACCCTCTCTATCTTCCTCGTAATGTGTACACGGAACTACATAAGCAGATGGATGCGCATCAGGTGAAAACCCCTAGATTCGTTGCCGTGAGCTTTAGTCAACAGCACTGATGATAAGTGTGCTACTGGGATGCGTATGTTGGCATAGTTGCCTCACGCCAAAGCATCTACACATTAAAACAGAGATACAAGAGTGGCACTGAGATGGCATCAGTAACCATTTAAGCAGCTAAGTGCGAAAGTTATGTACATACATGTTGAAGCATCTAAAGCTTCATATTCCGCTGCTTTTTCTGATTGTAATGGTGGTGTTCTTAGCTGCAGTGTTTCTACGAACATTGGGCATTAATAGCAGATCATATACGCCACATTTCTTTTAAGTCTTTAGTCCGGGATGTTTTGCTGATATTTTTACCTATTGTGACATATCGCTCTGCTTGCTTTATAGCGGCTGACATTTGGCGTGCCACAGTGTGTAGGCACACCGCGTAGGAGTTCAGTATATTGAGTGGTGCGTGTTCATACTGTACATGCAACCGTGTCTGTCTGTCTGTCTGTCTGTCTGTCTGTCTGTCTGTCTGTCTGTCTGTCTGTCTGTCTGTCTGTCTGTCTGTCTGTCTGTCTGTCTGTCTGTCATATGACAAATGGATAGATGGTGTGATAGTTAGAGGAGTGGGTTAGAATGTATTATTCTTCAAAAGTATGAACGAGACATTCTTTTTTTAAGTTATCGCGTTTCGCCATATTTAGAAGTTCTCTCAAGCTAGGTATTTGCCATGATGGATTCCTTTTCACTTGTTCGGTGTCATCTATTTATCTTAAACATGCATGCACTTACATTATGCTATATATCATAAGCAAATGTGAGCATCCATTAAATTTTCCTTGACATTTGACACTTGGCAGCAGCTAATCATATGGTTTTCAGATAAACCCATGTTTACCTCTTGTTTATGGCCATTTGAGATGAGCAGATGGATGTAAAGGAGAGGAATGGTCATGGATGGTGCTACATGTATCTGTTTATTATTGCATGCATGCAAAGGGCATATGTGTGTGTGTGTGTGTCCGTGCACGGGTACGTGCCTGTCTGTGTAGAGGTTGATTCAATCCAGCAGAGAGACCCATACCAGGGGGTCAGAAATTCCAAAGACTCCTGACGAAATCAAGGCCAGCCAGTAGCACTGCAAGGGTTGTGTGTGTGTGTCTGCATTGCATGTGTGTGTGCGTTCCTGTGTATGTGTGTGTGCTTTCCTGTGTGTGTGTTCCTGTGTGTGTCTAAGGTTGAGCCTGGTATGGAGCTGCTGAGCCTGGTAAATAAAACAGAGATAACACACATTCCAGTGATCACGGTGTGCCTTTAGATGTGTGTTTGCTCTCATGCAGACTCCCTTCATCCAGCAGCACCTTGTAAAAAGGCCTGGAGCAGCCAACACCCTGTTTTGATCAGCCCACTGTAAGTTCTGTAGAGGGTGAGTGTCTCTGCCCTTCACTACTCCTCATTAGGACATTCAAACACAATAATCAAGTGGAGATTCAAACACGTGGTCACCCCCTTGTTCATGGTTAAGTCCTAAATGACATCATATTCCCTATATAGTGCACTACGTTTAACCAAGGCACATAGGGCACTATAAAGGCAATAGGGTGCCATTTGAGATGCGTCCCATTATCATTTTGGGTGGAGGCAAGTGCTTAGTATTCCGGTGCCATCGCACACAGAACTGGAGGCTAAGGGTGAGGAACACGCCAAAGGAGATAGCCATATATCTGTTTCACGTTAAATTGCAGCTGCCTTTGTACAGGTGGTTCACTTCTCGCAAATCCACCTGTAATTAAGCGGGGCTTTGAACACAATGCTCTCTGTCGAGAGATCAGAGAGAGAGATACCACTCACGCTGCCACTCTTGCCACACAGACCCCCTTTCAATTGGCCCATTGATCATCCACGTGCCTCGAAAGGATCCAGCGCTTTGCCATTGTCCTTCATTATCATATTCCCGAGCCACCCCAAGTATTTGTTTTCCTCTATTACTGGAATGCTAGTGGGAGGGCTAAAACAGTGACTCTGTTTGGGTTGGTTCGTTTCCTGAGTGGAGTTTCTGTCAATATGTTGTGTTTCCTGGTCCAGCAGTGACCCAAGGCCTGCTCGTAAAGGTCTGGTTGTAACCTGATGATGTTTATGGATTAGTTTTTTTTCTGGGAAGCCACTCTTTCTCCAAAGCCACCGGAGAGCCACTACAAAAGACTCTGTACCTGGAGTCGGAGTTAGTCAACCCTTTCCCCTAGGCAATACAGAGAAAGAGGGAGTGAACGAGAGAGTTGAAGAGGTGACATAAAAATGTCCTTTAATATCGTGATTGAGATAGCCAGCGGTAACCCGATGATTTCTGATGATGATGGGCGTGTGGAGCAGTAACACAGAAACGGGTAAAAGCCCATGTTGGCTCTGTGATTTAACATTTTTTTTGTTGCTTTTGCTGGAGTTCTCCATTTGCCCAGAGGCTGCACTTTACAAGGCAAAACAGAGCACTAAGTGACAGACTCTGAACCTTCATCGCCACTTTTACTGCTATGGGTTGACACAGAAATCCAAGAGTATTCTAGACTGAGGTATTAGCAGCAGGTCTTGCAAACACCTCATAACACAGCCCGCTGGGAGTGGGGTTGGAACATCGATACCCCTAATTCCAATGCAGTGGAGGTCAAACCCCGTATTTACAATCCCACAAGCACAGCAATCAAGGCTTCAGCGTGAGCGGGAATCAAAAGTCCCACGCGACACGACAGTAGCAGCGGTCGCTGCACCCTAATGGCTGCTCGGAAGTGCAAGTCTGTCATTTTAACTCATTAAGCTCCACTTAAAGTCTTGTCAGTAAACCAAACAGGGGAGACCATAATCAATGTTTCACTTCCAACATGATCTAACGATGGGCTCCGACGTCGGTGGAAGCCAAATCTGAAATATATGGCATTTAGCAGCCAGCGACGTTACAAAGCCGTAATGAAGGATGTTTTAACACTCGGAGCACCTGCATTTCATAACTATTAGAATGGCCCTGACTGTCATTCTGACCATTGATATTTCAGTATTATAAATATTCCATAATAAATAATAAATTGCTAAATGAATGCATTCATTTTGTTAAACTATGTGATAACAAACCTCAGGACATCAGTGTATTAATTGATCCAGAAGCCCATAGACTGTAAATACTAAAATAAGATGATAGTGTATTTTGTTGCGTGGCCATCTGGCCCATCCAATCTACACCTAAACTATGTTGGAATTCATTTCACAAACATAATAAGAATAATAATGGCCTAAAGACAATATTAAATTGAAAATAGTCTGATGGGTAACACTATTATTAATGATCAAATTGAGAATAAAGAGAGTGATGACCAGCACACTGTGCATTGAGAAAGAAGGACAATGCAGCCTACCAAAAAAATCACTTCTTCTAGATCAGCCTACAGAGGTCCATGCAGGCCAGACATTTTGATTGCTATAAACTTTCAGAAAGAGCAGATTCTAATGAACCTAGTTTTTTCCAAACATTTCTATAAATTGTGCCGATATCAACAAAACAACAATCAGCTATAACCATTTGGGAAAAATACCCTTTCTATTTTATTCTGTTATATTCCGTTAAATGTCTGCTAAATGAACAAGTTGATTTCATTGGAATGGCGCATCCATATAGCCTCGGCTACGAAACAGATAAATACAACTCAAAACATGCTATTGTGTTATTGTCACGTGTGCTCCCTCTCCGGCCTCTAGGTCACCAGGCTGCTCGTTATGGCGCACACCTGTTACCATTGTTACACGCACCGTCAGACTCTTCACTTCCCTGATTACCTTCCCTATATATGTCACTCACTTTGGCTCCTTCCCCAGGTGTCATTGTTTCTGTTTCATGTTTGTGTGCTGTTAGTGTTTCTTGTTTTGGATTATGTTTATTTTATTAACACCCTCCCTGAACTTGCTTCCCTACCTTCAGCGCATATCATTACAGAATGACGCTTCACCTAAGGGAAGCATCAGGGAGTGTTTTTTGTTTCGGTGGGAATGACGTCGGGTCCGGGAGCTGCTACAGGCTCTCATGCCTCTGACTGATCGCCAGGCTCCCCTGACTCCGCCAGTTCGTCAGGCTCTCATGCTTCAGCCAGATCGGCAGGCTCCCCTGCCTCAGCCGGTCTGTCAGGTTCCCGCGCATCAGCAGGGGTGACCTGTCCGCTCCTGATCCCCGGGATCGTCCCTTTGGTTGGAGTCCTGCGGCTATGGCCGAACGCGCCGGGGAGGGGGTACCGTCACATATGCTCTCTTCGGTGCTCTAGGTCGCCATGCTCCCACGTCTCTGCCGGACTGACATGTTTCCCGCGCCTCGCGTCAGGGAGGGGGTACTGTCACGTGTGCTCCCTCTCCGGCCTCTAGGTCACCAGGCTGCTCGTTATGGCACACACATGTCACCATTGTTACGCGCACCTGTGTGTCGTCAGACTCACCTCGACTCCATCACCTCCCTGATTACCTTCCCTATGTATGTCAATCCCTTTGGTTTCTTCCCCAGGCGTTATTGTTGCTGTTTCATGTCTGTGTGCTGTTAGTGTTTCTTGTTTTGGATTATGTTTATTTTATTAACACCCTCCCTGAACTTGCTTCCCGACTCTCAGCGTATATCGTTAGTTATTTTGAAATAAATTGTCTGAGTATCATGTTTTTTTATGACCTTCATGAATGTCTTAATGAATGTCTTTTGTTTATGATATTTATCACAAAGTACTGATTGTGTAAAATACCGATATTTACAAAAAGAGGGACAGGTGGATTCAAGGTTATTGACATAAATAGTTTTAAAACTGTCAGATTGACCGTTTTGGCAGTTCTAGTGTTAAATGACGCATGAGGTCTCTTACTTTTTCAAATGTTTTCTATTCTTTTCTCAAGGAGTCATCCACCATCCTCTCCCTTTGTTCATTTCTGGGACTCAGTTTTTGTCCTCTGGTGATTTCCACAAAATCATGTCCCTGTTTTTTCAGGGGTTCTTTTGGCCCTGGCTGGCTGTCAGCAGGCCTGGTTATGGGAGCCTCACAGGAAGTGGTTAAAGCAGAGTAGAAGGGCTGGGGGGTTGTTAGCATGTGGGTTTGTGATGCAAGTCCTCCGGGGGGATGGCCTGAGTAACATAAACCATGAGGGCCAGATGAGAACTCTATCAGCCCTGGCGTTCTCTCTCGCTCTCCCTCTTTTTTTTCTCGGTCTGTCCTTCCATGTCTTTCCCTTTATCAGCAGGACCTAGAGCCGATCACATGGCCCACATGGAGAAAACACCCCACAGCACCACCACAGGGCACCCTCTCTAACAACAATAAGCCTCCCTGCAGCATGCATTCCTACTGCGACTTCTGGCCCCAGTACACTCTCCCCGTGTGTTCTTACGAGCTCTGATTTCTTTTTGTCCTCATCTTACATTCCCCTCTCTTGGGTCGGTCCACTGATTGAGCATAACTGCCATGTCTCTTTGATCTGTTATGCATAGCAAAAGAGGAGAGAAACAAGCGCGAGAGCGCAAGGAGTTTGCTTATAGTAAGTCAAGGCAGGTATACATTGACAGACGCATCGGATTCAAATGCAGTTCACGACTGAACACATCTCTCTCTTCTCCCCCCAGATGCTGAATAGTACATCTTTAATCAGGGCATGTCTGCTTTGACACCTACATGTCACCGGAGCATGTAGGACGAGAGGCTGTCTGAAGAATAGTCATCAGGATTTGACACAGGCGAAGCCTTTAAAGCCTCAATCTTGCACTGCAGCCCGGCTGTTTAACAATATACTCAGCACTCAACGGTTGTCAACATTTTTTTATCATCAGCCAGGGAGATCCGAATGGGTTTGTGCCGTGTGGCAAGACTTGCATTTTAGCTGGAGCTGCTATTTTTATAGGATTGGGGACTTACAATTATACTGTCTTATCTGCTTCAGACGGTGTTGATTCTCCGGGATAAACCAATTGCTGCTAACAACCGTGGAGCCTCTCCGCCAGAAAGGAAGTCATTTTCTCCCTCCTTATCCTTCAGCAAACCTTGACATTTCCCCGTGCAGACATGTGAAGTATTCCTTAAGTCCTTTCACACCTTCGTAGACAAATTGGATCAACTTATCGGTTAACCTTCAAGTGAAGGGGATAATACTTAACCACATTTCTAAAACATAAACCTTGTAAATCCGAGCTGCAGCCCACTGCATTTTTTGCCTTTGGTTGACAATACTTTGTTTGAATAGAGAAACAGTCTGAAGAGCCAAAGCAGTATTTCCTAAGCCCCAAAACACCAGTGGCTAAACATGAACTAAAAGGGAATGACGGCAGGTAGACACTCAAGTCTACTCCTCTCAATATCACAGAGGTAGAACAAGTGGGCAGGGTGGTAGTCACACAACCGGTGTGTCAGCACATCATACGGCCACAGGAAGTGATGTTTTAAGAGCCAATTAAGGCTCTCGGTGCGGAAAGGACACACAATACACCAGCTGCAGAGGCCGGTATCCCAGAAGTAATTATTTATTTAGTAGTTAGGCTGGGTTATGTGAGCACAGGGTGGTTTGGCTTCAGGATCACTGGAGGAGAAGGCATGATCAGAAGGTGATGGGAGAAGGATGAAAAAATATATAGGAAACTGCAACCGCGCATACTACAAATGGACCACTCACCCTCGGTTCACTCGCTCTTTTTCATCATGTCTTCATCCCCCAAAATGTTAGAGCGAGAGAGAGAAAAACACTCCATGATAGAAAGGGGCAGATTAGGTTCTGTCAGCTGACAAATGTACATAACGCAGACCTGTCAAGTAAATTCCAGAGTAGGGCATTCGCGAACGACTACACACATATTAAACAGTGACAATGCATTTGAAATAGTCCCACTTGTTGCCTACTGCATTGCATTAGTCCCAGTATCATCAGTCAAACAGAGAATCAGTCATGCTCATAGTGGTATCAACACAACTTATGTTGACCATTGTTAGGATGGTTATTTTATACTTCAACTTAGCAGTAGCAAAAGTATGGTCTTTGTTAGAGCAAGAAAGAGACAATGAGAGTTTGAGACAATGAACTTACAATAAGAGCTGTATGCATGCATCACGGCATATTTGTGTTTGTTTGTGTGTGTGTGTGGTCATAGCATCTGAAGGCATCGCTGGAAAAACAGAGATGGTTAAGGTGAGCCTGGTCCTGCTTCTGCTAGCTGTTACATATCCCTTCTCTCTCCCTGCTCTCTATACTTTAGCACTCAGGCTGGGTCTGGGCCTGTGTACCGTGGAGCTGGGAGAGGTAATAGAGACTACTGGGACCTCAGTCCTGCCAGCTATTTGAAGAGGCCCAGCTTTCTGCTTTCCATCCTGTAGCTGTGACATGAGCGTACTGTAGGCTGCAGCGTTTCGCCTGCTGAATGCTTAAACCCAGCTAGGCAAGGCCTGGGCTTAATGGACGCTGGGGGCAGCCGTTTGTAGCATCAGCAACTGCCTCTCCAGGCGCTCAAGCGCATTGGGTCACGGCGGGCTACCCCATAAGAGCCGGAGAACAGGTTCCTGGAGCTCAACGCCTGTCATGCCCAATCCGCAGGCTGCCCTCAAGAGCTCTCTCCACGACCAACTAACAAGGCCAGGTCAGAGTCTTCCCACACTCTCAGAGTCTTCCCACACTCTCTTGCTCCCCCAGACAGAGAAGGAGGAGAACAACAAAGTTATCCAAGTCTCAACACTCTTAAATGAAATAACAGAGTTATTAGAGGTCGTCTCGATGCTGGGGTCAATGAGAATGTTGTTTATACTGAGAGACAACTTTTTTTCTTTTTCATATACTAATTTCACTTATATTTCCCAAGATTAGGCCTGTTTCATTCTTGTGTCAAAAGCCATCTAATTATTTTCGGTGTAATATATTTTAATTGACTGAAACAGCACTGTGGGTAATGCAATATTCCATTTTTCCTTTGTGGAAGACTGTTTTCATTTCCCATTAATCGGATTCCCCACTCTATGAGATAAGCGTTTAGCAGTAGGAGTCAGCAGATCCCCTCCAGGTGGAATGTGTGATTAGTATTGCTCCGGCAACTTGTATATGAAACCTCTGGAAGAGTGCGATCCATGAAAGCAATCACGGATGGATGATTCTGAGACATTACAGTGTTAAATCTCGACAATAGTCGCTGGATTCTTCAACATGCAGATCACATTTTCCGATTATTTAATGATAACATGGGAGGTTACAGGACTGAATTTCCATTTCTGATGGATGGTAAAGGAACCTCATTCATGAATACTGAACATCTACCTCTATGTTAGTGGTTAGCGATCCCGCCCATTCCCTATCATCTCTCCGGTCAAACGTTCAGGTTGGAGTAATAACATAACAAAGTTTGGAGGACATAAACCAGAGATATGTATCAATTAGTTTCTCTCTCTCACACATGAGCTGGAGTAGGAGGTTATCCCACTCAGTTATCCCACAGGGCTCTGCTCCAGGCCCAGCTGTGTCTCCAGGCTGGGCCTCTCCCCTCCTCTCCTCTTCCCCTCATACTGAAGCCATTACTGGGCCATGGGTCAGCGTGTCACACTGGGAGATTCCTCTTTCCTTTCAACGCCGCCTCCTCCATCTATCTCCCTCGTCTGTGAGACCTGGACCGACTAGAACCAGCTGCTGAGGGGAAAACACAGGTGACCTTCAGAGAGAGTGACGGTTGAATTGAACACTCATGTCCGTTCATGTGGACAGTCAGGCATGAGCAGAAGCAGGATTGCACGTGCAAAGGCACGCACGCCAACAGGCAGGCACGTGCACGCACACACACACCATGATTTCCATTACCATCATTATCATTAGCAGCCACTTCCCCCACTCCTTGTTGTCATTAAGCATGATGATGATTGCATGGATGAGAGTACAACCTCTCCCCCAGCTGCAGCTCACTTCTAATCACCTCACCTTGGGTTTGGGGAGTGGTGAAACAGTCGGTCCGGAATGTTCCCACTGTGAAGGTCAATCCTGGGCAACAAGGAAGCTGTTATACAAATGGCTTAACTAACTCAGCTCTCAGAGCGAGGCTTGGTTGTACCTATTCAGTCCACCAGACAGGTATTTATTACCAACATCTCTTAACATCAACAAATGAGAGGCTTCTCTCAGGAGGCGCTGATTATATGCCCAAATTGCCTCTCTGATAATGGATTGTCTGATGGACGGCTGCTGCAGACACACATTTCCAGACCACATAATCAAAAATCCGCTCGACCGATCCACCACAAGAAAAAGATCTAACAAAATTGGAATGTACATTAAGCTTTTATCTTGCTCCCGGAGTCTTTGTTATGTTGCGCTCAGATTCAATTTGTGCCCCAAAAATTATATTGACTGGTCTTTTTCGATCAATGAGGGTTTGCCAGCCTGCCTTTTTGAGAGTGGCATCATGCTTTTGAGATCCTAGATTGAGGGAGGAGTGGAGAGAGAAGGTTTATATCCCAATGGTAAATTGGCTTCGGGTTTGATAGATAGACCTGTTTAGCCCTAGTCAATGGGAGAAATTGGACACAGCTGGAATACGCCGGTCAAATGGTGTTTTCAAACCTCAAGTTGTGCTCCCTATTTTGGAAGGTCTCGCGCTCATTACTCAAGGCGTGATTGTCCAAGCTCTTTTTCGCTATACCCTATACCTCTATACCTCGCCAACTGACATTTTGCAAACTCTTTGTCCACTCACCCTTCTTTCTTTTTTCCCCTTAATACATTTTTACTCATCCACAAAACACTGCTGTCCATTGACCATGGTCTTCAGGGTAAGATTTCACATCTGTTTTCTGTTTTCGGGAGTGGAATTGTGAGTGCTTCAAAGGCAACAGCCCCCGGAACACGACTCACTAATATGCTTGATATGCACTCTGGGTACTTAAAAGGAAATATGAACGAACTCTTCTCAATGACTCGCAGGCAATTTGACCACATGATCTCTTGTTAAGAGACCATATAAAAATAGGTCCTACATGGCCATGTAAAAGCTTACCACCACCACTTGTTAGCTGTTATTGTATTACATTAAACGTCTAACAGAGAATGTACATTTAAAAGCAGATGTCAACTCATTGACACAGACAATTGCATTGTCTACTATTACACTTACACTGCCAAAACACATCCCTTTCTATTCCCCATAGCAGCCTTGTTGGCTGGGCCAGATGCACAAGAAAACAATAGTCCTATATCCAAAGCATTCCTATAGAGAAACCAGCTGCATCCCAAACAACCAATATCCTTTCAAATAAATCTGTATTTTTTTTCTATTCCATTGAAATGTTTAAGTATTACACAGCTAAAGCAGGCATTGGCCGAGCCCTATGGCTCTCCTCTTCTCAGAATCCATCTCCTTTAGAGGGGCAGGCAGCTCTAGTAGCTCAATCCCCAGCGTGAGTCAGATAGATGGAGGACAGAGCACATGTTTGCAGGCATATTGCACATTCGCGGGGGAATAAATTGCCTCCTGGACAGCCAGACTCCACATTGTCAGGTCCACTCTACGTCAGCCTGCCCTTAAATACACCTGTCATCAACGCTTTTTTCAGTTTCTACTTTCCAAATGCCTCCCATCGCTCGGGCATTGTCATCTGGTGGGTTGTCGCCTGGTGGTGGCTGCGCTCCCTCAGACAAGTCTATGTCTCAGTCTCAGTCTCCAGAAGTGAACATGTGGTAGTGTTTAGCTTTCTAATGCCCCGGGCCCTTCTGGCCGTTCTTTAGGGAGATTATATCTCATGGAACGCTACCAGCAGAAAGACTGTGGGCCAGTAAACACAGCGAACGCCCAAGTGTGGAAGAACTCTGGTTATTAGGAGCTCCCCAGGGCTAATCCCGGTCCAAAACTCACAGACAAGGCTCACACAGACGCCAAGCCATCTTAAAGTGGCCAAATCATTTTCTATTGCTTGTGTCGTTTATGTATTTGTTCAATCCTTCCTCTTGTGGTAGGCTCAACTGGCCTTAACAAGCTGTTATACTCCCCTTCCACTGGTAATGAAATGTAACTATTATACTGGGCCGTGGCTAACATGCATGTGGTTATCTTGGCATATTAACTTCAGTGTTATCATTTCACGGGGATGTGGAAATAGTTTTCTCTTTTCGGTATCAGTCTCGTATGCATTTCCCTCCCTTGCAAGATATGGAGTTCCAAGAAAGCATTGGGAAACTCTCGTTCTTCGTATTACACTGACACATTCTTGGTCAAGATCAACCACAAACCTCCCTTTTCCTGAGTGGTCCATCTGGTCTTGCTCAATGCACATGTTTTGCTGTGAATATTAACGGATATGCCACTGTGTGTTATTTTTCGTGTCCTACAAGTGCTCAGCATGTCTTACTAAACTTTGATTTCTGTGTCTGATCGGAGTATTCCATGAAAAAATGTAACGAGCCATCTGCATTAGTTTTATTGTTTTGCCGGATGCAGTGCCCAGTTTGCTGTCTTGCTTGCTTAACCACGTAACCCGAGGAAAGCAACGCGGTCCCCACCCTGCTCATTCCCGTTCAAATGAACCTACCACCTGATCTTGTCAATAGCTCTAGCATAGATGCTACGTGCTACTTTTGTTTGCCAAGGAAAACAATTAATGAAAGCCCAGTGCCTCTCGCTGTTATTCATTTGTGATTAAGATTGCATTATCATCATGTGCCGGGCCTGACAGCCACTGTCATTTGAATGATACATCTTGATGAGAAATGGGCTCCATGCTTTCATTGTGCCCGACAGCTTCAGCAAACCTGCTGGCTGCCAATTTCACCCCCTTGTTCCACCCACCACAAAGCTCTTTCAGAAATGGATGCATGGAAGATTGCATTAACAAATAAGGGGCTCTAGAGAGGGATGGCGCTTATTGTTGGAGTCTTACATCTTAGACACTGGGCAGTCAGTAGAACACGTTTGGCGCTGGCAAGTGGATTTATACACTGTCAAGCCATACCCTTGAGGGCAGGTTGAAAGTTTTACGGCTTGACTTGGCAGATGTAAACTTGGACTGTTCCATTCCCACACTCTATTTGCATGCAAACTTTATGTTGGGAAGGAAACAATACTGATGACTAGTGAAAGGAGTGTTTTTCTCGTCAATTTCCCCGTTATAATTGGTATATTTAAAACATGATCTAGAGAAAGTTCTCTGTTCTTGTAGTAAGCAGCCTATAGTTATCCTGTCCACACTTCCTGGACACTGAATAAACCGGCAGGCAATTTGTGACATCCCCCTCCATGCCCCATCGGTCCCCACATGGAGTGATAAGGAAACATGCGGCGTGCGGCATAATTGAATCAGTGAGCATGTAGCCTAGCAGGAAGCAGCCAGGTAGAAGCGATCACCATCCCTTCCTCTAACCTAGACCGCGGCTGCTGCTTCTACCCTGAGCCCAGCAAGACATGAGAAGCACGATGGGACTGTATAAGTTTGGAATGTCTGTTTTTCATTATTAGAGGTGCTGCTTTGCTTTCCGTTTAATATGAGCTGGTGCCTCAAGCCCCACGGGCATGGGGGCGGGGCTGAGGACAGCTGAGGCACAGACGAACGTGTCGAGAGCGTCCCGCCGAGAGCGCGAGGTACCCAGGTGGGAGATCCAGCTGGCAGAAGGGGGAGAGGGAGGAATGGGATTTGAAGGGGGATCCAGGGCCCCAATATGGCCCATCGTTGTCCCAGTTACTGCTTGCAAAAAAATAATATATATATATATATATATAGGCATCCCCGTGGGGAGATCAGTGATTCCTGATGTTTTATTTTCTCTGGGCCTCTAGTTTCTTTGTCTGAGACTGTGTCTCTGTGAGAAGCACAGCAAGGTTCCTGAATCCCTGCCACCAAGCTGAGTAAAAACACACTTGACCCATGAATGAGGCTTGGCCAACCGGCCCACTGCACTTGACCTGGGGCATTATGGGTCCGTGATGTCATCACCAGGGGACTTGTCATGAGGCCTTTCACCTAATGCATTTTGAGTAACTTGCGCCAAGTGGCTGTATCCAGATGCTTCTGGAAAAAAGTGCATGCAGAAAATAAGTGGTTGGGCCTATGCTCTCCCAGGCCCACCCATGGCTGTGCCCTTGCCCAGTCATGTCATATCCATAGATTAGGGCCTAATGAATTTATTTAAATTGACTGATTTCCTTGTATGAATTGTAACTCAGTAAAATCATTTGAAATTGTTGCATGTTGCATTTATATTTATGTTCTGTATAATTCACTGTGAAATGCTGTGACAAAGTATCTTTTCACAGCCCTGTAAAATCAAGGGCCTCTTAAAGTCATATCCTCGGATTACAGTTTCACCATTTTTTTTTTTTAGTGGAGGCTTTCCTGTAACAGTTGTTTTCCAGGAAGAAATTCAATGCCTCCAGATGGAGTGTAAGTTCTACACTGTGTTCTACAACCCTTCACCTATTATTCTTTCCTTAAACAGCCATGCAACCATTTTGTTTGGCCCATATTTTCATGGAACAGGACCTATGGAATAGGTCGGTCATTATTGAATACTTCTGTAGGGTTTTTTCAAAAGTTAATACGTTGTTTCACTCCTACGCTTTGTTTCTATCCACAAGACATTTGAGAATGTGTCTTCCTATCTATCTATATCAAGGTTGTTAGTACTCATTCTTTAAATGTAACATAACTGAGGTCTGACTCTAGACCAGTTTTGAGCGGTTAGATCATAGTATTGAATCACCCTCCCTATTCCACCTCCCTATTCCAGCAGCACAGTGTATAGTATAAACACTATCTTCCCTGAAGTGTTATGTTGACAGGCTGCCTGGGAAAGAGGCTGAGGCTGGTTATGCCTGGCGCCTCTAGCAACATCTTCTCCTCTCTACCGGCTGTTTTTGCCTCTTTGATTGTTTCTTCAAATATGCATATACTTTCTGGGGAGCTGGTTGTTTGTTCTGGGTATTTCCTGGGAGAGTCCCACCTTGGGCTTAAATAAATAGAGGAGTTGTGATGATTAGCGGCTAGGCGTGCTTCTGCTCCCACAAGCCATCTTGAGGGGATGGAAGGGTGGGGTGGTTGGGGGGCTGAAACGGAGGATTCTGCTTCTCTCCTTCTCCTGATGTTACCATTGTCTCCACCTGTTACCACTACCCCCCCCCCCCCCCCCCCCCCCCCCCCCCTCTTCTTTCCTCTCTCTCCCTCCTTCCCGTTTAAAGAGAAGATGCTCATTCCTGAGTGGTGGCTCCCCAGCAAAGAGGCTCTGTGATTGTAGCTCATGTGTATGTGTGTGCTTGCTGGGGTCCATTTGAATTAAAATGACTCAATTCAGGAAGTCTCCTGAATTGACTGACTTTAATTTGAATTGACCCCAAACCTGGTGTGTGCATGCTTGTACACATCTGTCTGTGTCTTTCCATATGTCTGTCTGTGTTTTTGTGACTTTGCGTACATGCTTAAGTAAACTTCAGACGGATGATTCGCTGACACATAGCGTCGGACACATGGCGTCACCTATACCGTGTGGAATCTCCCCGACTCACAGTCGTTCAGATTGGGGCCGGTCTTCTGAGTCCGACACGTATGATATTAATGCTGTGGGTTGCCTGTGTGCTGCCTGCCTGCCTGTGTGCTAAGTCGAGAGCAGCAGTGTGTGGCGCTCTCCAGGATTACACTGGGAACACAATTATCTCCCTGGCTTTGGGAGGCTGGCAGAGCGAGCCTTGGGGAAGGGGAGCTATGTTTGTCAACTATCTACACACATGTACACACACACACAGATGCAGACACATGCACAATCATGCAACCACACACACACACACACACACACACACACACACACACACACACACACACACACACACACACACACACACACACACACACACACACACACACACACACACAAGCTGCTACTGCAAGCTTGCTTCAGCAGACCAGGGTTTACATTAGTATTATGCATGAATGTACGAGAAACTGACAGTTTCTCTTTTAGTGTCTCTTTTAGAGGTCGACCGATCAGGATTTTTCAATGCCGATACCGATTATTGGAGGACCAAAAAAAGCCGATACCGATTAATCAACCAATTTTTATATATATATATATATTTGCAATAATGACAATTACAACAATACTGAATGAACACTTTTTTATTTTAACTTCATATAATACAAAAGATAAATATATTTAGTCTCAAATAAATAGTGAAACATGTTCAATTTGGTTTAAATAATGCAAAAACAGTGTTAGAGAATAAAGTAAAAGTGCAATATGTGCCTTGTAAAAAAACAAACGTTTAAGTTTCTTGCTCAGAACATGAGAACATATGAAAGCTGGTGGTTCCTTTTAACATGAGTCTTCAATATTCCCAGTTAAGAATATTTAGGTTGTAGTTATTATAGGAATTATAGGACTATTTATCTCTATACAATTTGTATTTCATAAACCTTTGACTATTGGATGTTCTTATAGGCACTATAGTATTGCCAGCCTAATCTCGGGAGTTGATAGGCTTGAAGTCATAAACAGCGCTGTGATCAAACATTGCTAAGAGCTGCTGGCAAACGCAGGAAAGTGCTGTTTGAATGAATGCTTACAAGCATGCTGCTACCTACCACCGCTCAGTCAGACTGCTCTATCAAATATCAAATCATAGACTTAATTATAATATAATAAACACACATAAATACGAACCTTAGGTCATTAATATGGTCAAATCCGGAAACTATAATTTCAAAAACAAAACATTTAATCTTTCAGTGAAATATGGAACCGTTCCGTATTTTATCAAACAAATATTGCTGTTATATTGCACAACCTTCAATGTTATGTCATAATTATTTAAAATTCTGGCAAATGAATTACGGTCTTTGTTAGGAAGAAATGGTCTTCACACAGTTCGCAACGAGCCAGGCGGCCCAAACTGCTGCATATACCCTGACTCAGCTTGCACAGAACGCAAGAGAAGTGACACAATTTAGTAGTAGTAGTAGTTGTAGTAATATCATCAACCATGTGTAGTTAGCTAGTGATTATGTTAAGATTGATTGTTTTTTGTAAGATAAGTTTAATGCTAGCTAGCAACTTACCTTGGTTCCTTGCTGCACTCGCGTAACAGGTGGTCAGCCTACCACTCAGTCTCCTCGTGGAGTGCAACGTAATCAGCCATAATCGGCGTCCAAAAATGCCGAATACCGATTTGTTTTGAAAACTTGATTAATCGGTCGACGTCGAGTCTCTTTACTTGGTTTCGATTGGTCAGATGGGTGTGTTCCTGTGTTGGGTTAAAGGTCCTTTCATCACTTGTTTACTCCTTTCAACACCCCTTTGTCTATTGATGTTTCTCCATATGTGTACAGGTCTCATGCATAGAACCGTAAGGCTCCCATATGTATTGTCACCTTGGGTGCTCTTGATATACAGTTAACATATGTTTTGTAAAACAACTCTGAATAATGGTCATTATGTAAAAAAAATGTGAGTTAGAGAAATATACTAAAGAAAACATTTCCTCATTGCTTATGGGTCCCATACATGCTTGCACTTTCCACACACCAGTTCAGTTCATCACAACTGAATATGCATCCCTTCTATTCCTTCTACAGTGAAAAAGGAGGTGGATGAGACAGACGCCAGGATGACCCAGTTCAAGAAAAAGGCGAAGGAGCTGCGAATCTTGGACGGCAAGACGGCACAGAATTTGTGTAAGTTTATTAGTCTTTATTAGTCTTGCCAATCTGAGAACCCGTTCTCCCTATGTCCCAGGAACGGTATAATCGAATTGTGAAAACTGGTTATCAAAACATAATTTGAGGCTATTAGCTACTAGAATTTGGGCTCAATTGGACAAAGTGCGTTTTACAAATACATGTTACATTCAGAGTACCTGTGTCATATAACTCAGCACATAGGGCTATTGCGCTTTTGGACGGTCAATACCTACTACCATTTTTGCATTCAGCCCCCTATGGGGCACAGTGTGTTTTATAAACGATATTACATTAAGAGTACTTGTGTCATGTAACTCCTATAGCACATTGGGCTATTGCGCTTTAGGACTGTCAACCAATTTACATGCTTATGATGACAAATGTTCTTAGTATCATGATTACACACATTTGCATACCCTACAAACATTTCCAATGCATTTAACACGTATATTGTTTTACCTGAGCCATGAGTAAGTGCTTTCTTGGCAATAGGCTGGGGGTCATCGCTGGTACAAATGAATTAAGTCCCAGCCCCCTCTGATACCATTTGTAAAATCAACGCATAACAAGACCAAGAGACAAATCTGGGCGTTTATGTTGTCATTATCCCTAGCAGCAGGTGTGGACCATATGCTGTGAGCAACGCCATCACTGTATCTCTCTCCACCTCTGACCTCTGAACATTTAGACTTCTTCCTGTATCACATGACAAATACAATCTATTTTTTTTTCTATTGGTTGACCAAACTTAATCAGTGCAATGGAGCAATATTCCGTTTGGATTCCAGTTTAACTTTCTCATGTTAGCATCGCCCAAATGATCATAGCCTGGAATCCATGCTGAATATATTTCAGTTTTTCTGTTGACTTCACTTCTGCAGTGAAATTGAATGTTTCAGGAATCAAGGTAAAACCCAGATGCAGACACATCGAATTAGCAATGGTTTAATATTCCAACAGGGGCAGGCAATAGACAGGTCAAGGCAGGCAGGGGTCAGTAAACCAGAGGTGGGACAATGGAACCGGACGGCAGGCAGGGTCAGAGTCAGGGGCAGGCAGAGTGGTCAGGCAGGCAGAGTGGTCAGGCTGGCAGGCTCAGAGTCAGGACAGCCAAGGGTCAAAACCAGGAGGGCAAGAAAAAGAGAGACTGGGAAAAGCAAGCAAGACAAACTGGCAACAGACAAACAGAGAACACAGGTATACATACACAGGGGATAATGGGGAAGATAGGTGACACCTGGAGGGGGGTGGAGACAATCACAAGGTGAAACAGATCAGGTTGGATTCCAGGCTATATGAGATGTCAGGCTATAGGCTGGCTTTTCCCAAACTTGCTTATCAGCTCTTGCCAGATATCGGTTATCGATAGATGGCTTATACCCTCCCCAGGGGAACCCTCTGTCACTTTGACAGCTCCCAGTCCACCCCTTTTCCATCCTTGTGAATCCTCCCTCCCTGCCTTCACAAAGTGTGCGGATTAATTCATTATCCATGGAGAGGGGTGGCCATGACATAGTTTCTCTGAGATTGATGAGGGGAGCATGAGAATGCAATTTTTATGGCGTTTACCCTAGATATCCCCTACCTTAGATATGCAATACCTCTGATAACACCTCATGCAATATGCATGCTTTAAATGCTAAAATAGCAGGTCACCTAAACTCCACTTCTTCCCTTGTCTATCCCTGTTTGTTGTTTTTACCAGATCTGAAACAGAATACATCAACACAAGATGAATATATTTATGGGGGGAGATACTTTAAATCTCCAGGGAGCTGTTGGGGGGGTGGGGACACAAGTGGGGGCTAAACTTGTATGTCAAAACCGGGGGAGATGCAATCCCAGAAATAGCAACTTATCCCCAACCCCCCCTAATTTCCTCCTACTCTCTGACTCTGATAGCAGTTGTGTTGACAATGAGGTACAGTATTAAGTATTGATTCATATTGTCACTGTTCCTTTGTGATGAACATATCAATGATTTCATCAGGAGGCAATAAAGCGGGTTTTGGTGTTGGGAATGGGGGCCGCGAACCTCACTTGTATGGCTGTAAGGGGTGTGTGTGCCTGCCTGTTTCTGGGTGCATGTGTCTAGTGTGTGTGTGTATTCACATGTGTTTGAGTGTGTATGTGGGAGTGTGTATGTGGGAGTGTGTGTGTGGGAGGGTGACGACGACAAGTAGTGTTCCTGCCATGTTTGATTATCACCACAGCAGATGGGTCTCATATTTGGCAGGAAGCGATGACGACAAGGGTAGGGGATCTCACCTCCGGTATGGCACAGTGACGACTTGGGGGAACATTTGCCATTACACAGCTCCTACATTCGCCTCCAGTCATCCACAGTCACTGCCCTTTAACCTCTAATGAGAGAGAGAGAGAGAGAGAGACAGAGAGAGACAGAGAGAGACAGAGAGAGACAGAGAGAGACAGAGAGACAGAGAGAGACAGAGACAGACAACAGGTTTGATTCAGATTGTAAAATTATAAGGAAAAAACAAATTGACACAAACGCAGAACAACGCCAAATTCACGAGAAGTTGAATGGATTAGAAATAGTTATAAAGGACAATCAAAATCCATCTGGACTCCCCAATTACTGACCAGGAGCTCTATAAGAAACTTCTGGCTCTCAAATTTAAAAAGGCATGCGGACCTGATGGCATCCTAAATGAAATGCTCAAACTCACTAGTGCAAAAATTAAATTGGCCATATTTAAACTGTTTAATTTGATCCTGAGTGTAGGTTATTTCCCTGACATCTGGAATCAAGGACGCATAACCCCAATCTTTAAGAACGGAGACAAATTTGACCCTAACAATTAGAGGCATTTGTGTGAACAGTAACCTGGGGAAGGTTTTCTGTAGTATTATCAATGTAAGAGTTCTAAACTTCCTTAATAAGCACAATGTCTTGAGTAAAAGCCAAATTGGATGTATACCAAAACATTGCACAACTGATCATATTTACACCATACACACCCTGATAGATAAACATGTCCACCAAAATATACACTTGCTTTATCGACTTCCAAAAAGCATTTGATTCTATTTGGCATACAGGACTGTTCTACAAAGTTATTGAAAGTGGTGTAGGGGGTAAAACATATGACATAATTAAATCAATGTATACTGGCAATACGTGCAGCATTAAAATTGGTAGAAAATAACAGAATTCTTTAACCACGGGCGGGGCCTTCGCCAGGGTTGCAATCTGAGCCCTGCACTCTTCAATATTTACATTAACGAATTGGCCACTATTCTAGAAAAATCCTCAGCCCCTGGTGTTAGTCTCCACAATTCAGAAGTTAAATGCCTACTCTTCACAGATGACCTATGTCTGCTGTCACCCACAGCACATGGCCTACAGCAGAGCATGGACCTGCTAGAGCAGTGCTGCCAGACCTGTGCCCTGGCAGTAAACCCAAAAATATTAAAATAATGATTTTCCAGAGAAGATCCAGATCTCAGGGAATTAGACCAACGTTCTCAATTGGTACAAAATATATAGAGTACTGTACACACTACAATTACTTACGTTTAAAAATAAGCTCAACTGGACACCTTAATGAGGCAGTGAATGAACTGAGAGAGAAAGCACGCAGGGCCATTAAAAAGCAAATTCAAATTGAAAAAATTTAAAATTTGGCTACAACTAATTGAATATGTCATTGAACCAATTGCACTTCATGGCAGCGAGGTGTGGGGTCCTCTTGCAAAACAAGATTTCATCAAATGGGACAAACACACCATTGAAACCCTGCATGCAGAGTTCTGTAAGATTCTTCTACATGCCCAGAGGAAAACTACAAACAATGCATGCAGGGCAGAATTAGGCCAATATCCACTAATAATAAAAACTCAAAAAAGAGCAATTAAGTTTTGGAAACATCTAAAATACAGTGACCCCCTCTCATATCATTACCAAGCCCTGCAATGCCAAGAGCTGAGCAAAGAAAATAGTTCCCTCATCCAGCTGGTCCTGGGGCTGAGTTCACAAACCTGTTCTACTAACACACTGAAGCCTCAGGACCAGAACATCCAATCAATCAGAATAAACCAAATTACAACACAGTCAAAACAAAACTACGTTGCTTATTGGGAAACACAAGCACAAACACAAAGCAAAATGCAGTGCTATCTGGCCCTAAATCGACAGTACACCGTGGGTAAATATTTGACCATGGTTATTGATCCAAACCTTGACAAAGTACAGGCTCAGTGAGTACAGCCTTGTCATTAAGAAGGCTGTACACAGGAAAACCTGGCTCCCTGTAGAGGAAAGGCTGTGCAACCACTGCACAACAGCAGAACCTGAGACGGAAATGCATTTCCTGAAAACATTTCAAAAATATAAAATAATTAGTGTCATTTTCCCAAATTTGAAACCCTTATTCAAGGTTTCAAAGACCTCTCTGATGAGGATAGGCTACCTGTCCTTGTCACAGTTCCAAACGTGGTGAGTGAAGGAGTCAGGCGCAGAGAGCAGGGTAGTCAGAAAAGACGTGGATTTAATATTCCCAAAAATCTCAGAGAGACGGTCATGCCACACAAAACAAGGGCGCGTAAAGTCCCAGTCCAAAACAAACAGGTGTAACGGCTTTCTTCCTGGGATGAAGGAGAGGACCAAAATGCAGCGCAGTTAGTGTTCAACATGTTTAATTTGACGGACTGTGAACACTTACAACAATACAAAACAACAAACGTGAAAAACGAGACAGTCCTATCTGGTGCAGAACACAAACACAGAGACAGGAAACAACCACCCACAATCCCCAACACAAAACAAGCCACCTATATATGATTCTCAATGAGGGACAACGATTGACAGCTGTCTCTGATTGAGAACCATATTAGGCTGAACACAGAAACAGACGAACTAGACACACAACATAGAATTCCCACCCAGTTCACGTCCTGACCAACACTAAACAAGCAAAACACATAAGAACTCTGGTCAGGACGTTACAACAGGACTAATCCGAAATGGAACAGACACCACAGGAATGAACAAACACCACCAACAGAAAAACAAGCCCGCACAAAAGTCGGCGGGCCAACTGGGTTTAAATAGCCCACAATAAACCTAAACACAAAACAGGTGCAACAAATCAGACAAAACTAAATGAAACAGAAAAGGGGATCGGTGGCAGCTAGTAGGCCGGAGACGACGACCGCCGAGCGCCGCCCGAACGGGAAGAGGCACCATCTTCGGCGGGATTCGTGACAGTACCCCCCCCCTGACGCGCGGCTCCCGCAGCGCGCCGACCCTGGCCTCGAGGGCGACCCGGAGGGCGAGGAGCAGGGCGATCCGGGTGGAGGCGGTGAAAGTCCCTCAAGAGGGAAGGATCCAAAATGTCCCCCACCGGTACCCAGCACCTCTCCTCCGGACCGTACCCCTCCCAGTCCACGAGGTACTGCAGGCCCCTCACCCGGCGTCTCGAGTCCAGAATAGCTCGTACCGTGTACGCCGGGGACCCCTCGATGTCAAGAGGGGGCGGAGGGACCTCCGGCACCTCACCTTCCTGAAGGGGACCAGCTACCACCGGCCTGAGGAGAGACACATGAAACGAGGGGTTAATACGATAGTAAGAGGGAAGTTGCAATCTATAACACACCTCGTTTATCCTCCTCAGGACTTTAAATGGCCCCACACACTGCGGCCCCAGCTTCCGGCAGGGTAGGCAGAGGGGCAGGTTTCGGGCCGAGAGCCAGACCCTGTCCCCTGGTGCGAACACAGGGGCCTCACTGCGGTGGCGGTCAGCGCTCTTCTTCTGCCGTCCACTGGCCTGCTGAAGAGAATCCTGGACTGCCCGCCAGGTCTCCCTAGAGCGCTGTACCCACTCCTCCACCGCAGGAGCTTCGGTCTGACTCTGATGCCACGGAGCCAGGACCGGCTGGTGGCCCAGCACGCATTGAAATGGCGATATGTTCGTGGAGGAGTGACGGAATGAGTTCTGCGCCAACTCCGCCCATGGGACGTGCCTCGCCCATTCTCCTGGCCGGTCCTGGCAATACGACCTCAGAAACCTACCCACTTCCTGGTTTACTCTTTCCACCTGCCCATTACTTTCGGGGTGATAACCAGAGGTCAGGCTGACCGAGACCCCCAGACGCTCCATAAACGCCCTCCAAACACGGGACGTGAACTGGGGACCTCGATCAGATACGATATCCTACGGCACCCCGTAGTGCCGGAAGACGTGGGTAAATAGAGCCTCCGCAGTCTGTAGGGCCGTAGGGAGACCAGACAATGGGAGGAGACGGCAGGACTTAGAGAACCGATCCACAACGACCAGAATGGTAGTGTTCCCCTGAGATGGGGGAAGATCAGTAAGAAAGTCCACCGATAGATGAGACCAGGGCCGTTGTGGAACAGGGAGGGGCTGTAACTTCCCTCTAGGCAGGTGCCTAGGAGCCTTACTCTGCGCGCACACCGAACAGGAGACATAAAGCCTCACGTCCTTAGCTAAGGTGGGCCACCAGTATTTACCCCTAAGACCACGCACCGTCCTCGCAATCCCCGGATGACCTGAAGAAGGTAGTGTGTGAGCCCACCGAATCAATTGATCACGGACACCAAGCGGCACGTACCTCCACCTCCCATACCACCAGAGCCACCAGCCTAGAAGGTGGAAGGATGGGAGTTGGATCGATGGACCGGTCCTCAGTGTCATAGAGACGGGACAGCGCGTCGGCCTTAGTGTTAAGAGACCCTCGTCGATAAGAGATGGTAAATCTAAATCGGGTAAAGAACATGGCCCACCTAGCCTGACGCGGATTCAGTCTCCTCGCCGCCCGGATATACTCCAGATTGCGGTGGTCAGTCCAGATGAGGAAAGGGTGTTTAGCCCCCTCAAGCCAGTGTCTCCACACCTTCAGGGCTTTTACCATAGCTTGGAACTCCCGGTCCCCCACATCATAGTTCCGCTCCGCCGGATCCAGCTTCTTAGAAAAGAAAGCGCAGGGGCGGAGCTTCCGTGGCGTGCCCGAGCGCTGTGACAGCACGGCTCCAACCCCAGCCTCGGACGCATCCACCTCCACTATGAATGCTAACGAAGGGTCCGGATGCGCCAACACGGGCGCGTCAGTAAACAGAGCCTTCAGCTGGCTGAAAGCTCCATCTGTCTCGGCCGACCGTAAACGCACCGGCCCCCCCTTCAGCAGTGAGGTAATAGGCGCTGCCACTTGGCCAAAACCCCGGATAAACCTACGGTAGTAATTGGCAAACCCTAAAAACCGCTGCACCTCCTTTACCGTAATCGGAGTCGGCCAATTACGCACGGCGTTAACGCGGTCACACTCCATCACCACCCCCGAGGTGGAAATGCGATAACCCAGGAAGGAAACGGCTCGTTTGGAGAACACACATTTCTCAGCCTTGACGTATAGGTCATGCTCCAGCAGTCGCCCAAGTACCTTGCGCACCAGGGAGAGATGCGCGGCGCGTGTGGCAGAATAGATCAAGATGTCATCAATGTATACCACCACACCCTGCCCGTGCAGGTCCCTGAGAATCTCATCGACAAAGGATTGAAAGACGGCTGGAGCATTCTTTAACCCATACGGCATGACGAGGTACTCATAGTGGCCTGATGTGGTACTAAACGCTGTTTTCCACTCGTCTCCCTCCCGAATACGCACCAGATTATACGCGCTCCTGAGATCCAATTTTGTGAAAAAACGCGCACCGTGGAATGATTCCACCGCCGTAGCGATGAGAGGTAGCGGATAACTAAATCCCACTGTGATCGAATTTAGACCTCGATAATCAATGCACGGACGCAGTTCTCCCTCCTTTTTCTTCACAAAAAAGAAACTTGAGACCGGTGACATGGAGGGCCGAATGAACCCCTGTCTCAGAGTTTCCGTGACATATGTCTCCATAGCCAACGTCTCCTCCTGAGACAGTGGGTACACGTGACTCCTGGGAAGTGCAGCGTTCTCCTGGAGGTTTATCACGCAATCCCCCCGTCGATGGGGTGGTAATTTGGTCGCCTTTTTTTTACAAAAAGTGATCGCCAAATCGGCATATTCTGGGGGGATACGCACAGTGGAAACCTGGTCTGGACTCTCCACCGACGTGGCACCGATGGAAACTCCTATACACCTACCTGAACACTCCTCTGACCACCCCTGAAGAGCCCCCTGTCTCCAGGAAATGAGGGGATTGTGACTAGCCAACCAGGGAATCCCCAACACCACTGGAAACGCAGGTGAATCAATAAGGTAGAAACTGATCCGCTCCCTATGATTCCCCTGCGTTACCATGTCCAGCGGTATCGTGGCCTCCCTGACCAGCCCTAACCCTAACGGTCGGCTATCTAAGGAGTGCACGGGGAAAGGTGGGTCTATCTGCACTAACGGAATACCCAACTTACGGGCGAGTCCGCGATCCATAAAACTCCCAGCTGCGCCTGAATCGACTAGCGCCTTATGCTGGAGAGAGGGAAAAAACGCAGGGAAGAAAATAAACAAAAACATGTGACCAACAGGGAGCTCTGGGTGAGTTTGGTGCCTACTCACCTGGGGTGGCCGAGAAGTGTTCCGCCTGCCATCTCGACTCCCTGACTGACTCCTCCAGCACCGGTCCGAAGTGTGTCCTCTCCGGCCGCAGTAGGTGCAGGAGGAGCCTCCCCCGCCGGTCCCCCTAGATGCAGCTCCTCCCAACTCCATCGGAGTTGGAGCGGGAGGGCTGGGAGGTGGAACTGACAGGACCCCCTCTGAACGCCCGCGGGCAGCTAGCAGGTTGTCCAGTCGAATCGACATGTCTATAAGCTCGTCGAGGGAGAGTGTAGTGTCCCGACAAGCTAGCTCCCGGCGGACGTCCTCCCGAAGGCTACATCGGTAGTGGTCCATCAGGGCCCTGTCATTCCACCCCACACCAGCAGCCAAGGTCCGGAACTCCAAGGTGAAGTCTTGCGCGCTCCTCATCTCCTGTCTGAGGTGGAACAGTCGCTCACCCACCGCTTGGCCCTCCTGAGGGTGGTCAAAATACGGCCCGAAAGCGGCGGGTGAACTCTGGGTAGTGGTCCCGAGCCGAGTCTGGGCCGTTCCATACAGCGTTGGCCCATTCCAGGGCTCTACCCGTCAAACAGGAGATGAGGAGGCTAACACTCTCCTCTCCCGAGGGAGTTGGACGAACGGTAGCCAAGTAGAGCTCCAGCTGGAGCAAAAACCCCTGGCATCCAGCCACCGCTCCATCGTACTCCCTCGGGGGCGCGAGACGCAACGGGCCGGAACCAGACGACGACGTGGGAGGAGTGGGTTGCGTCATCTGTGGAGGAGCTGGGGTAGATGTCGGGAGACCACTCCTCTCCCATCGCTCCATCCTCTCCATCATCAGGTCCATCGCCGAACCGATCCTATGGAGGACGGCTGTGTGATGGAGGACACGCTCCTCCATCGATGGAAGAGGGGTGGTCGCTGCTCCTGCTGACTCCATGCTTTTGGTGCGGGCTTCTGTCACAGTTCCAAACGTGGTGAGTGAAGGAGTCAGGCGCAGAGAGCAGGGTAGTCAGAAAAGACGTGGATTTAATATTCCAAAAATCTCAGAGAGACGGTCATGCCACACAAAACAAGGGCGCGTAAAGTCCCAGTCCAAAACAAACAGGACTAATCCGAAATGGAACAGACACCACAGGAATGAACAAACACCACCAACAGAAAAACAAGCCCGCACAAAAGTCGGCGGGCCAACTGGGTTTAAATAGCCCACAATAAACCTAAACACAAAACAGGTGCAACAAATCAGACAAAACTAAATGAAACAGAAAAGGGGATCGGTGGCAGCTAGTAGGCCGGAGACGACGACCGCCGAGCGCCGCCCGAACGGGAAGAGGCACCATCTTCGGAGGGATTCGTGACAGTCCTGTTGGGGGAGGACGCAGAGAGCTGTGGGTTGGCAGCGCACTACATTGCTGCCTGCCATAAGTTGAGGGACATTGTCTGACAGACCAATCAACCTGCACATGTACTCTACTGTATGCTTATTGTTATTGTTGAATGTATGGTTATTTTGACCCTTGGTTATTGTTGTTACTGTTGTCCCGTTGACAATTTTGACTCTCATTTTATTTATTTTTATATTGTAAATATCCCAAATAATCTTTGGCAATTTGTACATTGTTACGTCATGCCAATAAAGCAAATTGAATTAAATTTAATTTAATTGAGAGAGAGTTTTCTTATGCATATCTGTGTATGTTTTGGCTTGTGTGTATTAAGATTAATGCACTCTGACGTCATCAGAGCGCGACATATGTTTGTTGTTGTTGAACCCTGTCGAACGCCGAAACTGAAACCTGAACTAAAGACCTCGGTTTAAAAGCTGACAGTGTTTTTATGTACTTGTATTTTATTTTTGAATCCTGCGGCTCTGTTGGGCTAAATTGCTGTGAGCGCTGCTATCCTGCCAGATTCAGTATAGGGGGAGAGACACGAAACCCCAACTAGCCTAGCTGGCTCGGCGGTCTCAAATGGAGGCCGCTCTTGAACGTTTTCAACGTTGCAGGAGTTGCATTTACTTTGCTTTGTTCCGGGACAATGTGGGCCGCGTTGACTTTCAATGTAGCAACTGCTTGCGGAGGACTACAGCTACTCTTAGCTACTCTTAGCAAGGACGTGGCAAACCTACATAAGCTACTCGGGAACCCACTCCCACCTACTTTTTATTTTTCTTCCACCCCAGTACCCGGACGCCGCTCTGGTCTGGTGGAAGTTTTGCCGCCGTGTCGACTCTCCACAGCCAGACTGGCCGGTGCTAGGCAGGGTTCCATCCTCGAAGGGGTCTTCCCCTTCCCTGGAGAATGGAGCTTATCTCAACCCAACCAACCAGCCATGGAGGTATGTCACTCGCCGTGGAAGTTGAAGAAGGCGTCCTCTGGCAACGGGGGTCTCCATGGAGATGTTGAGCCCGGAACTGACACAGACCAGAAACAGCGTTGTCGCCCTGGATCCAGAGGTTCCGGCGCCTTCGTCCATGGTGGCTTCCCAATCAAGATCGGATCCGGTGGTACCTGCGTCTTCATCCTCGGCTCTATCTCCCTCTCCGGTGGCTTCTACCTTGGGTTCAGATCCTCGGAGCTCTCAGCCTCACCAGACCGTGAGGCTGCCTGAGAGATCGGCCCATTTAACATCACCAGCTGTCATCATAGGCAACTCTATGGTAAGAAACATCTCGGTCCCCAAGGGAAAAACCCTGTGCTACCCATTGCATACTTACACACTCACACGCCCACTCATCCCCTCGGGAATATGGCTCTGTTCCATGTACTCAACTAACAGCGGTGGTGCTTTTCCCTCTCTTAGCTAGCTGGACACTGACTGGACATTGATGTTGCGACTGGAAGTTGTGAAATGATGACTGGGATGAGGAATTCTACTCAAGCCCACTAAGTCCTGTGAGCAGTCTCTGACTAACACTAACCACCTACATCCTCCTCCAGGTTTCTCAATATCCTCCCAGTCCAACTATAATGATCTCCTCTGTCCTCAAAGACTGCTTAAGCAAGATTTGTGCTGTAAAAAATACTATTTATTTCTAACTGTAACCTGGGGACTGGGTGTGGAGCAGTGGGAGGCAGTCCAGCTGTAACATTAGACAGGAGTGGGGGTTCTTACTCTGTCACCCGGTCTGCGCTGATATCTCCCAATTGGCATTCTATTGTCTATAAAGTGCACTTCCTTTGACCAGGGTGAAAAGGACTCAAAAGAAGTGTGCTAACTTGAATAGGGAGATTAAGGTGCCATTTTGGAAGCATCCATGAAGTGAGATGAGATAAGCACTGGATGGGAATCGGGTCAGGCATGCTATGCTGGAAATGGAATCAGCCTTCACCCCATACAGTACATAGTGATCTAGCAGCATAACATACACAAATAGAACTACTGACTTACGTTTTGCTATTCTCTTCAATGGTTGTCCACAGGGAATTCTACAGACCCGTTTTGACACTAGCCAAGTTTATTTAGTCTGTGCTTTAACATTTTAGACTCTGACAAAGGAGGATAATGATCAGGCTTAATTATTGAATTAATGTATATGGTGTTTGTACAGTAACATATCACATTTGTTGTGGTTCTTCAATTGTTCTTCATATTCCCTCCTTCCACTGATCATCAACATCTGATCTCTTTGCCAACATTTATATAATGTCTTCATTGTTTTTCAGAGCCATTTAAAGTTTTTGGGACTGTTGATTAATTTATTAGGAATCCAATGGTGTCCCAGTGAGACTGGAGCTAAATTACTGTATGCATCTGTCATGGAGAGACTTGTTGAAAGGCAAGTCAAATAGCTCTCAGAGCAAGAGTGTAAATGATGCTAATGCCGCAACAGATGAGCTGAAACGTTCTCTTCCACCAATTAAAATTTAACAGCAAATGTGTTTAATACTCTCATGCAAGTTGTTAAACTTCCCACAATTGACAATTCAAAACATACTTTGAGAACTTTTTGTAATGAACACGAGGCGAGACAGAGAGCTGGTTTCAAGCGCAGGGCGCAGCAGGTGTTTATTGCAAAGGACCACAGGAGGAGGCAAGCAGCTGGGTCCAGCGGCAGGCAGAAGGTAATACATAGGGGGTCCAAAAAGGGCAACAATACAGGCAGGGAGAAGGCTAGTAACGTAGTCCGAGAGATCAGGCAATAGGTAGATAACAGAAAATCCTATAGGCTAAAGTACAGGCAGGGAACAGGTTAAAGGCGTCATTAGTGAGGCAGGCAAAAACGGTCATACACGGGAGGAGTATCTCGCGGGAAACCCAGCACTCTGAAAGACGTGTGTTACAAAACCACACATTGATTGGGTGCAAAGAACTGAACTAAATAGTGTGTGATAATGACATACAGGTGTGTGAACAGGTGATTAGAATTCAGGTGATTTGTATCTGGAGAGCGTTCAGGAGATCTAGGTGTTTGAGAGTGTGGGCTGGAAAGTGGGCTGCGTTCAGGGGATCTACAGTTGAAGTTGGAAGTTTACATACACCTTAGCCAAATTACTGACATTTAATCCTAGTAAAAATTCCCTGTCTTCGGTCAGTTAGGATCACTACTTTATTTTAAGAATGTGAAATGTGAGAATAATAGTAGAGAGAGTGATTTATTTCAGCTTTTATTTATTTCATCACATTCTCAGTGGGTCAGAAGTTTACATTCACTCAATTAGTATTTGGCAGCATTGCCTTTAAATTGTTTAACTTGGGTCAAACGTTTCGGTTAGCCTTCCACAAGGTTCCCACAATAAGTTGGATGAATTTTATCCAATTCCTCCTGACAGAGTTGGTGTAACTGAGTCAGGTTTGTAGGCCTCCATGCTCGCACACACTTTATCAGTTCTGCCCACACATTTTCTATGAGATTGAGGTCAGGGCTTTGTGATGGCCACTCCAATACCTTGACTGTGTTGTCTTTAAGCCATTTTTCCACAACTTTGGAAATATGCTTGGAGTCATTGTCCATTTGGAAGACCCATTTGCGACCAAGCTTTAACTTCCTGACTGATGTCTTGAGATGTTGCTTCAATATATCCACACAATTTTCTTTCCTCATGATGCCATCTAGAGTCGTGGCCAAAAGTTTTGAGAATGACACAAATATTAATTTCCTCAAAGTCTACTGCCTCAGTTTGTATGATGGCAATTTGCATATACTCCAGAATGTTATACAGAGTGATCAGATGAATTGCAATTAATTGCAAAGTCCCTCTTTGCCATGCAAATGAACTGCATCCGGGCATCCGGAAAAAAGCTTGTCCGGAGTAGACAGTAAAGCATCCTGAGACCATTCATGTGTGGGGTTGCGTCTCTGCCAGGGGAGTGGGCTCACTCACAATTTTGCCAAGAACACAGCCATGAATAAAGAATGGTACCAACACATCCTCCGAGAGCAACTTCTCCCAACCATCCAGGAACAGTTTGGTGACGAACAATGCCTTTTCCAGCATGATGGAGCACCTTGCCATTAGGCAAAAGTGGCTCGGGGAACAAAACATTGATATTTTGGGTCCATGGCCAGGAACCTCCCCAGACCTTAATACCATTGAGAACTTGTGGTCAATCCTCAAGAAGCGGGTGGACAAACAAAAACCCACCAATTCTGACAAACTCCAAGCATTGATTATACAAGAATGGGCTGCCATCAGTCAGGATGTGGCCCAGAAATAAATTGACAGCATGCCAGGGCGGATTGCAGAGGTCTTGAAAAAGAAGGGTCAACATTGCACATATTGACTCTTTGTATCAACTTCATGTAATTGTCAATGAAAGCCTTTGACCCGTATGAAATGCTTGTAATTATACTTCAGTATTCCATAGTAACATCTGACAAAAATATCTAAAAACACTGAAGCAGTAAACATTGTGGAAATTAATATTTGTGTAATTCTCAAAACTTTTGGCCACAACTGTATTTTGTGAAGCACCCCCAAAACATGATGCTGCCACCCCCGTGCGTCACGGTTGGGATGATGTTCTTCGGCTTGCAAGCCTCCCCCTTTTTCCTCCAAACATGACGATGGTCATTATGGCCAAACAGTTATATTTTTGTTTCATCAGACCAGAGGACATTTCTCCAAAAAGTATGATCTTTGTCCCCATGTGCAGTTGCAGGCTTTTTTTAATGGCGGTTTTGGAGCAGTGGCTTCTTCCTTGCTGAGCGGCCTTTCAGGTAATGTTAATATAGAACTCGTTTTACTGTGGATATAGATACTTTTGTACCTGTTTCCTCCAGCATCTTCACAAGGTCCTTTGCTGTTGTTCTGGGATTGATTGGCACTTTTCTCACCAAAGTACGTTCATCTCTAGGAGACAGAACACATCTCCTTCCTTAGCGGTATGATGGCTGTGTGGTCCCATGGTGTTTATGCTTGCGTGTTATTGTTTGTACAGATGGACGTGGTACTTTCAGGCGTTTGGAAATTGCTCCCAAGGATGAACCAGACTTGTGGAGGTCTTCAAAACATTTTCTGAGGTCTTGGTTGATTTATTTTGATTTCCCCATGATGTCAAGCAAAGAGGCACTGAGTTTGAAGGTAGGCCTTGAAATACATCCAGAGGTACAACTCCAATTGACTCAAATGATGTCAATTAGCCTATCAGAAGCTTCTAAAGCCATGACATCATTTTCTGGAATTTTCCAAGCTGTTTAAAGGCACAGTCAACTTAGTGTATGTAAACGTCTGACCCACTGGAATTGTGATACAGTGAATTTTAAGTGAAATAATCTGTCGGAAAAATTACTTGTGTCATGCACAAAGTAGATGTCCTAACCAACTTGCCAAAACTATAGTTTGTTAACAAGAAATTTGTGGAGTGGTTGAAAAACAAATTTGAATGACTCCAACCTAAGTGTATGTAAACTTCCGACTTCAACTGTACCTTTTTGAGGGTGTGAGTTGGAAGCAGACCTTACACCTTTGACTCACTATCCGGCCTCTTGAATTATGGAATTTGTTTTGTTTCGCTCCTCATGCCACAAAACACCCTACTTTTTTTGGTTAGCAGCAGATATTAAGTGTGTTATGTTCATTGTTAGCTTTATTCATAGTAGGTGTTTAATTCATAATATGTGTTTCATTTTCACTCATCACACAATCTTACTGCCAAAACATTCCCTTTGGAAATGTGTCTTTGGAAACTTGTCTGTTCTGTTTTAGCTTCATTTTTGGGCTGACATTTCCTTTGGAGCATAATATGAGAGATCTTTAGTGAAGTTATTATATTTGTTTTCAAATAATTATGGATCAGAGTAAACTTGCAAAATTATAGTAACTCCCCAAATTCCCATGTTTTCCAGAAGTCCTGTTTCTGAAATTCCTAGGAATTTGGTAACGTAACCAGAATTGTGCAACCCTAGACAAGAGGTATGCTATCCTGTATACCAGATGTGAACGTACAGAGGGAGTGGACTGCCATAGAGTGGGCCTGCTGTAGCAGTGCTGTGAAGATACTAATTACCAGACCTCCGCTGGTGACTCCCACCCATACCAGCCAAAATGTCCAGATTCCCCTTGAGAGCATCCTCCAGGCCCACCTGGAGCCCGGGGTGTCCGGTGAGAATGCCTGCCGAGAAATAATCATTCTCTTCGCATCAATCTAACTCTCAGAACTCTCGTTCTCACTGGAAACCTAGCTAAGATGTAGCCGGGCCGATGCGCTTGATCACACCAGACCCACTTGGCATTTCTTACCTGAGATTCTGTCCTTATGTTGAATGTTGAATCTGTGGTTTAACCAAAAGTTAGGAGATTGACACATCAAGACATTATCTGGTAATTGGTGCACAAAATGTTTGTTTTCACTAACAATCCGATCAAAGAGCTGAGCGTGTATTACTTTTCTAAGAGACACGTTTTGCTCTGGGCTCGTTTTTTTCTGAGGGGCCAATGAGTGGTGAAAGCTCTCTTTTGAACCTGCCAGTCTAATACAAAAGAAAGAGGAAAATGACTTGTCTTCCCTTTCTATATCACAACAGCAATTTTCCTGGGCTCATTCCGGCTGCCTTATGAAGAGATCCGGGACATTGTGCTGGAGGTGGACGAGGAGAGGCTGAGCGAATCACTGATCCAGGTCAGTCCAACCTACCGTCTGACCCCCTTGGGTGTGCGCATGTGCGTGTGTATGCATGCATGCATGTGGATGTGTGTGAACTGCGTGCACATGTGTGTTTGTGTGTGTGTCTGTATGTATGTGTGTGTGCTAGGCAATTGTAGTCCGTCAAGATGCACCTTTGTGTTTTAATGTGTGGTAGGTAGCCTGGTGACCCCATCTAATTTTTTTGGAACAACTGAGCATCACCCCATTCTTCCACACCATAGGGCCTCCTATTCATCCACTCATAATAGATGGTGTGGGACAAGGCTTGGCAAAACTCCCTCCAGCTCCACCCTCCTTTCCCCTGCCCTTTCTCTTATGCCATGATTGATGATCTAGCTATTGGTACCCTATTTACACATTGCTTCTGTATTCCTTGTCAGGGAGAACAAAATAATTGTGAACGGGGCGGCTCGTTTGAGGTAGAGCTGCATTGGCTTGGCACAAGAGGTGCAATATGCGTTGACATCGCCCGCCCTGGCCTTTTATTACTTCTCTCCTGCAGCCCCGTTTCCTTTTGTGTGTTTCTGTCTAATGTTAAGTAGCAGGCGTATAGAAACGGGGGGATGGGAAGTGAATTAAAAAGGAGCACATTTCCATGTAAGCTTGGCAGTGTCTGTGTCTCTGTGAGCTAGACCACTAGGGGTTATCATTCCTATTGTCCCTGTGCAGTGAACCGTGCGTTTTCTCAGTCTTGACTGGAACACAACCAGTCTGTCGGCCTTTCTCACTCAGAAAAAGAGATTAATTATCCTGTAGATGTGCATTTTATTTGTCCTTTGTCCTTATGGTTTAGTAGTAAACACACACAGCACCACGGAAGGTCACTTCTTTGCTCTGAGGTTCTTCAAAGACAGTAGGAAAGTGTGGCGGCGTTGAAATATCGTCACGTATACCCCCTCTCCGGCCTCTAGGTCATCAGGCTGCCGATTATCCCGCACCCCTGTCACCATCGTCTCGCGCACCTGCGCCTCCTGACACTCACCTGGACTCCATCACCTCCTTGATTGTCTTCCCTATATCTGTCACTCCCCTTGGTTCTTTCCTCAGGTGTTATTGACTATGTTTTCATGCCGGTGTTGTTTGTGTTTCATGTTCGTTGTTTCTTGTATTTATTAAAACACTCACTCCATGAACTTGCTTCCCGACTCTCAGCGCACTCGTTACTAATATTTTGATTCAGATCTTTTCTCTCTGACCGCCAGCAGCCCCTGCAATACTGTTATTTTGAGCTCTGATAACCTTTAATTGGCTCTCAATCTGGCAGAGCACAGGGCCTGCGTTAAAGCACAACGGCTCAAACCCCACCGCCGCTTTGCATAGGCGTAGAAAAGCTAACGTGATGAGATTTTTCCACATTCAGCCTTTCCGTCGAGGGGAGATTCATCTGTCAACAGAAGCTCGGCCATATCCCATCCTATCCCATTGTCGTTCCCGATCCCTGTTCCACATACAGATATATGGCCGGGTCAAACAGCCACACTGTACTGTTCCCTCACTTGAACACTCGACGACTCACCAAGGCCTAAGTACAGCCGTGGGAAACGGTAATATCCCTTATGTGTTGTCGCCAGGCAGACTTGTGGAATGGAGAGGTGACTTGGAATCTAAGAAGATTGTTGGTTAGCCGTGAGAGGAGAGGCGCCGGGGCAGGTATGGATGCAGGTTGATTCAGAGGGGGTAGAGTGAGCCTACCGCTGGGATGACACAGCCCTGAGTGTGGTCTCCTTCTCCACTCAGCTCATCTCCACTCACTCCACTGATGAATCACAATGCACGGACTGCTCTCCGCGGCACACATTGGCCATTTACACACACATGGCTGCACACAAACACGCCACCATGATGCACCTTTAGAGCCAGTGTAGGATGATAATGTGGATGATGCTATGATATTGCTATAAGAGGAAAGGGCACGTGATGGTGAGATCCTAATGAGCCCTCTCATATAGATGGGAGAAAGGGTTTAAGAGATGTGTTAGGTTACAGAGTGGTTCTCTGTAGAGGGGGATTTCTCTCTGCCTCTTCGCTTCCAGCAAAGGTCAAAGGGTAGAGTGAGAAGAGTTCAGTCCAGCCCTCCTTCACACTGCAGTCAAGGAGATGTCGGCCCCCAGGAGAGGAGAGCTAGGGAGGGGCGTGAGTGGGCTCGCTGTCACCCCCTTCGCCAAATTGACCGCAATGGGAAAAATCTAGAAAATTGTGTACGCAAAGCAAGGGCCTCGGTAGTCCACTCATGCCCACGGCGAAACCGATACTATCCCTGCTCAATATGAACCGGGGATCCCACGGCACCATTCCCAGGAGGCAGAGTATTTATTGAAAATTCACTTCAGTTCAAAAGGGCACCTCCACTACAGCTCTTTCAAAGAGGAATGTGGGAAGTGAATGAAGGGAAGAAAAAATATGGATGAATAGATAGACAGATAGATAGGGAGGGAGGGAGAGAAAGTAGGGCTCTTAATGTATATAAGACCATATTCAATTTCATCATCTTCCCGGCCACATGTCGACACGCCGGGGGCGGCAGGTAGCTTAGTGGTTAGAGCGTTGGAATAGTAACCGAAAGGTTGCAAGATAGAATCCCTGAGCTGACGAGATAAAAATCTGTCCTTCTGCCCCTGAACAAGGCAGTTAAACCCCTGTTCCTAGGCCGTCATTGTAAATAACAATTTGTTCTTAACTGACTTGCCTAGTTAAATAAAGGTAAAATATAAAAAATAAATGTCTAATGCAATGATTTGTCTGTGAAACGTTGTGGCACGCCGGCCTTGACACGTCCATCCATGCGAAGTGTCACCCTGTCCGAGGGGAATACATATTGGAGTTGATTGACTCTCCATACGCTGCATTAGAAGCCATCAGCGCCCCACCCTATGATGTACAGATACCCGAACTCCGGCAGACACCACCAAACAGTCACCACCATCCATCCAGCTCATCCATCCATAGGATTCTGTCTCTTCCATGTGCTATTAGCTTTACCTACATCCTCACTCAGTACAAATTCCCTTCCACCCACACATCTCCAGTCTTTCTATAAGATGCCATGCTCTGAACAATGGCCCTTTCCATTCAGCTGCTTCTCTATGAGCTCCATCTGATCATGGCTTTATTCACGGTTGCAGAGAGGTCAGTTTTGGATGTCAGCTCCATTTCTTCATCGCCACATACCCAGAAGATGTCAGATGGCCTCTGCGTGTCAGTACAAAAGACCCGCTGTAACAATTAGATGAAAAGGTTGCAAAAACAGTATATTTTTTTGTAACGAATGTTCGCCCATTAAAAAGTCTGAGTGTTTCACGGCAAAACCGGGGCAAAGGTCTCCTTGAAAAGGCCGCCGGGCTGACAAAGCCACTCAGAGAGGTGGCGGTGAAAGAAACGTGTGGAAGTGCATTGTCTGGGGACGGGGGCAGGCACGTGTGACCCTCCCAGCCTCGACTCCCATTGTCTGCAGTGTGACAAGGCCACAACCTGAGGGCCTCGGCTCGCGCTCCCTGCTTCGCTCTTTATTCAGACCACATAATAACAGTTCAGCCACACTTTAAAACACCGCTGCTCTGTTCAGACTGGTTCACACCCATGAAGTATTTTCAAGTTAATCACCGCACCAATGGGAGCAGGGGGTCGTGGACCGTGGGATGGGCTCCGACCACCACACTGACACACATTACAGTTCTTACTCTGGAGCACCCTTTTTCATTTGAACATGGCCACCGGCTATAATTGACAAAACAAACTCAAGAACGGCGAGGCAGGATCATTCCATTGCCAGTGTCTTAAGTTGGCTTTTCTGTTGGCTCCTTAATTATTCCGAGACCCCCGTCATGGCCTTCTCTGCCCTGTCGGGAAGGCTTAACTGACATAATGATGGTATTTGGTTCGGTGCCCTTGTGCGGTTGGTGCCAACTGAGCACAAGAAGGCCAAACAATGCACAGATCATTAATGAGCTCCTCACAGGCCGGATAACTTACTGAGATAATACATTGGTAGCTACAATGCAGGGGGTAGAGACCTAGAGCTGTGAAAGCAGCACCAAACGGCTACAAAAAAAAGACATGCCTAAGAGTGCTTTTTCATGCTGCCCATTTGAAGGAATTTGTTAGAGGATGTAGTTTTCCCAGATTTGGAAGGTCTTTCAAGGTGCTGTTAGATAATATCATTTTAAAGGTTTCAAATATGTTTGAAGGTTCTTTTAGGGAATGTACAAGTCAGCCTTATTCTCTGATTTAAAACATCACGCTTGTAAACCTTCATGTTCTTCCGACTGGGCACACGATGTTTCCACCGATGACTGTTAAGAATCTGTTGGAGATCTAACATACATGCAGTCCCGTAATGCCCTACAGCACTTGTTGTACTCTTTGAGGTTCTTATCGGCCCCGGCTACACTATATACTGTGTAGTCAATCAGGCAGAGAGAGGGAGTCTATCATGTTCAATTGGCCTCCATTTCCAAATTAGCCATGTCACTTCAAAGCGAATGCATACACACGAAGAAATGTGAATACACAATGGCATATGTATGAACCCTTTGAAGGATACATTTTTTGGTCATTGTGATAATTTTTCTGTGGCAATGAGTCGTTTTTTTAAAGGTACTTATGCCCAACCAAGGCCATAATAGCTCATAAAAATGACTCAAGTATTATATTGGTGTTATGAGATCTTCAAATTGCGTTAGTCAGAAGACACTTGACAGAGGGAGGGGAACATAGAACTTCTAGATTTCTCGGGGAAGACTTTGGTGTCAATGGCGAAGAGTGTCCATCATTGGCACAATTGTACCATTTTTAGTCGATCCCGTGGATGTTTTGATGTACCGTGACAACTGTGTGGAGCTAAGGCTCTCTCCTTGACCCCTCATTCGACATGAAAAACGAACTCAGTTAGTGGCTCTTTTGAGCCCAGCTTAAGAAACTTCTGCGGACTTTGCTGCTAGAACTCCTGGTGCGCTACTCTCTTCCACCAAGGCTTTAGCTGTCACTCACTCAGGCTGTGGCGAGATGAGATGGGTAAATACTAAATCTTTAGGTGCACTAACTTTTTGGTGTGTGTTTGTGGATACCGGACTGCACACTTGTGTGTGTGTGTGTGAGTGTGAGTATGCGTGTGTGTGTGTGTGTGTGTGTGTGTGTGTCCTTGTTTGTGTGCACATGCACCGTGAGTGGTAAAGCTCAGGCTCATTGGTGGATTTCGCCCTGGGGGCTTGTTTTGCAGAATATCTGAGTGGTTCCTTAATGTTTTATGTTGGCCGATGTGTTTAATATTGCCCCATATCCTTTTCAAAAGGAAAGGCTAATGACTACACGGCTCTACTCTGCTTATTCATTTGTAATCAATACGTGTTGTGTGCAAATGCGCTGTCGAGAGGGAGTATTAAGAGAAGAAAATGACTTTCAGATATAACGGAAAATACAAAGGGTCGTTTTAATGTGTTTAAGCCCAGCATGTCATAATGGATAAATATGGGCACATTGTTTGAAGTAAGTCATGGTAAATAGCTGTCGTGTCTTTGGCTATGCCGGATTAAGTGATACGACATGCTATTCTACAAAATAATTTATATCTAATTAATATTACCTGATTAAGCTAATCATGTAAATGTAATTAACTAGAAAGTCGGGGCACCACGAAAGAACGTTTATAGAGCTGTTATCTTCCGAATAAACTCTCAAAGACCTGGTAATGTTTTACCTCAATAGCAGTCAATATTTAATCGTCACCTTAGTCTCATCTGAAAGTTGTAAATTATAGGTTATCTTCACGAACCCTGGCTAACAAGTTGAATCAGCAAATCAAAATGTGGTTTAATTATTTATTTACTAAATACCTAAATAATCACACATAATTACATCTACACAGAATGGATCATACGTTGATTACAAATTATGTCATAAAGGAAAATGTCCCTAGCGGACGGAACATATATCACGGCTGGTTACACAAAAGAGGGGGGTTGGGTTTTGAATGAAAGAGTGGGAAGACTGAGGAACAAAAATATGTTGTTTCTCTATTGGGCCGTAGGCAGCTACTCTATCGTAAGTACAGAATATTATGCATTCTAAATAACCGCCCATTTGGAAAAGGAAAATGCAATAAATATTTACTCTGAGCTGCTCTTCGATCGGTTGGTCGTAGATGGAAGGCCGGGTTGTCATTTGAAGAATGTCTGGTGGTAGAACAGATACTTGGTAGTACCTTCGTCATGTGGTAGAACAGCTCCTCTGTCCGTCCTCTCCTAGCCCACGTCTACAGTTGCTGCGCTAACGCAACGGCAAGGAGGTATCGGCAAGGAGGTATCACTTCTTTAGTGAATAAGAGTTCAAAGTTCATACCAATTTGCCATACTTTAAGCTCTTGCTATATTCTGGCTGGTATAGTCGAAATGCATCCTTTCGGCGTGTGGATCGTCATCTTCACATTGAAATGTGATGCTAATTTCGTTAGGTTCTTGTCGTTCAACCAGAACTCACGCTGAGGTTGGCTTAGTTCTGTAGGTGACCTTGTCCTTTTTAACGCGGGGACCGCAAGTCCTCACGTCCTTGGAACAGGAAGTAGAATTTTCGTCAACGGGTTTATATAGTGGTGAAAGAAGGGTGTGTTTCATAGTTTACAACCCATGTCTGTTCACTTGGGCGGGGCCTCTGAGTGAGCAGAGTGGTGTTCTTATGACAAGCCGTTTTCTCTCATTAAGAAGCTAAAAATTACATTTAATCTTTTCACAAATAGTTTCATTTTTAAACATTTAAATTGCTCAACAATTCCATGTTAATCTGATAACTAGAATGTGTAGATTTTCCAAGATACAGTTTATGCCGTCCTATCATCAGTAATCATGTCTCAGATGCCAACTGATCTGACGACATATTCATTATGTACCAATGCATATTTTCTGGTTGGATTACCGAAATATGGTTCCGTTTCCCACCTTTTGATGTTCCCATAATCTCTATGTTAACAAAGGGCTTTTCAAGAGTCAACTCTATAGAGTAGAGAGAGAGAAACGGGGGGAAGATATTTATGGGGGTCATAAACCTCCCCCATCAGGCCAACGTCATGACATAGTAGAAGTGGGAGATACTGTGTAACCATGTAGGGTTACAGTAATAACCATGGAATAGTTTTCAAATGTGATACATACTGTGTTTACTTTGTAGTTAGCTTTGTGGCACATAGCCTAATATGTTTTGATTATGATGTGTCTAAAAGGTGTGCTTAGATATTGTAAGTAGTGTGTTCATGTTTTGCAAAGCTGTTCAATGCAGCTGTCACACACACTCAAAATATGCACATGCTATAACACATTATAGATGCCATTGATGGTGTAAAGCCATATCAATGCCCTTAGTTGATAAGTCCAAGGGCACCGAATGTACCAGTCGTTAAAACTGACGCAACACCCCAGTCTATTCAATCTGAGTCTTGACAGAGTAGTGAGGAACCTGTCACATTAGAGTAGTGAGGAACCTGTCACGCTAGAGTAGTGAGGAACCTGTCACACTAGAGTAGTGAGGAATCTGTCACACTAGAGTAGTGAGGAATCTGTCACACTAGAGTAGTGAGGAACCTGTCACACTAGAGTAGTGAGGAACCTGCCACACTAGAGTAGTGAGGAACCTGCCACACTAGAGTAGTGAGGAACCTGCCACACTAGAGTAGTGAGGAACCTGTCACACCAGAGTAGTGAGGAACCTGTCACACCAGAGTAGTGAGGAACCTGTCACGCTAGAGTAGTGAGGAACCTGTCACGCTAGAGTAGTGAGGAACCTGTCACACTAGAGTAGTGAGGAACCTGTCACACTAGAGTAGTGAGGAACCTGTCACACTAGAGTAGTGAGGAACCTGTCACACTAGAGTAGTGAGGAACCTGCCACACTAGAGTAGTGGGCAACCTGCCACACTAGAGTAGTGAGGAACCTGCCACGCTAGAGTAGTGAGGAACCTGTCACGCTAGAGTAGTGAGGAACCTGTCACGCTAGAGTAGTGAGGAACCTGTCACGCTAGAGTAGTGAGGAACCTGTCACGCTAGAGTAGTGAGGAACCTGTCACGCTAGAGTAGTGAGGAACCTGTCACGCTAGAGTAGTGAGGAACCTGTCACGCTAGAGTAGTGAGGAACCTGTCACACTAGAGTAGTGAGGAACCTGTCACACTAGAGTAGTGAGGAACCTGCCACACTAGAGTAGTGGGGAACCTGCCACACTAGAGTAGTGGGGAACCTGCCACACTAGAGTAGTGAGGAACCTGCCACACTAGAGTAGTGAGGAACCTGTCACACTAGAGTAGTGAGGAACCTGTCACACTAGAGTAGTGAGGTACCTGTCACGCTAGAGTAGTGAGGAACCTGTCACGCTAGAGTAGTGAGGAACCTGTCACGCTAGAGTAGTGAGGAACCTGCCACGCTAGAGTAGTGAGGAACCTGCCACGCTAAAGTAGTGAGGAACCTGCCACGCTAGAGTAGTGAGGAACCTGCCACGCTAGAGTAGTGAGGAACCTGTCACGCTAGAGTAGTGAGGAACCTGCCACGCTAGAGTAGTGAGGAACCTGTCACACTAGAATAGTGAGGAACCTGTCACACTAGAGTAGTGAGGAACCTGGCCAGTTTATTAGGTACAAACACCCCATTCACAAAAATGGTTTGCTCCTACAGCCAGTGAGTCACGCGGCGGTGGCTTGCTACACTGCTCAAAAAAATAAAGGGAACACTTAAACAACACAATGTAACTCCAAGTCAATCACACTTCTGTGAAATCAAACTGTCCACTTAGGAAGCAACAGTGATTGAAAATACATTTCACATGATGTTGTGCAAATGGAATAGACAACAGGTGGAAATTATAGGCAATTAGCAAGACACCCCCAATAAAGGAGTGGTTCTGCAGGTGGTGACCACAGACCACTTCTCAGTTCCTATGCTTCCTGGCTGATGTTTTGGTCACTTTTGAATGCTGGCGGTGCTTTCACCGCCAGTGGTAGCATGAGACGGAGTCTACAACCCACACAAGTGGCTCAGGTAGTGCAGCTCATCCAGGATGGCACATCAATGCGAGCTGTGGCAAGAAGGTTTGCTGTGTCTGTCAGCGTAGTGTCCAGAGCATGGAGGCGCTACCAGGAGACAGGCCAGTACATCAGGAGACGTGGAGGAGGCCGTAGGAGGGCAACAACCCAGCAGCTGGACCGCTACCTCCGTCTTTGTGCAAGGAGGATCACTGCCAGAGCCCTGCAAAATGACCTCCAGCAGGCCACAAATGTGCATGTGTCTGCTCAAACGGTCAGAAACAGACTCCAAGAGGGTGGTATGAGGGCCCGATGTCCACAGGTGGGGGTTGTGCTTACAGCCCAACACCGTGCAGGACGTTTGGCATTTGCCAGAGAACACCAAGATTGGCAAATTCGCCACTGGCGCCCTGTGCTCTTCACAGATGAAAGCAGGTTCACACTGAGCACATGAGCACATGTGACAGACGTGACAGAGTCTAGAGACGCCGTGGAGAACTTTCTGCTGCCTGCAACATCCTCCAGTATGACCGGTTTGGTGGTGGGTCAGTCATGTGTGGGGTGGCATTTCTTTGGGGGGCCGCACAGCCCTCCATGTGCTCGCCAGAGGTAGCCTGACTGCCATTAGGTACCGAGATGAGATCCTCAGACCCCTTGTGAGATCATATGCTGGTGCGGTTGGCCCTGGGTTCCTCCTAATGCAAGACAATGCTAGACCTCATGTGGCTGGAGTGTGTCAGCAGTTCCTGCAAGAGGAAGGCATTGATGCTATGGACTGGCCCGCCCGTTCCCCAGACCTGAATCCAATTGAGCACATCTGGGACATCATGTCTCGCTCCATCCACCAACGCCACGTTGCACCACATACTGTCCAGGAGTTGGCGGATGCTTTAGTCCAGGTCTGGGAGGAGATCCCTCAGGAGACCATCCACCACCTCATCAGGAGCATGCCCATGCGTTGTAGGGAGGTCATACAGGCACGTGGAGGCCACACACACTACTGAGCCGCATTTTGACTTGTTTTAAGGACATTACATCAAAGTTGGATCAGCCTGTAGTGTGGTTTTCCACTTTAATTTTGAGTGTGACTCCAAATCCAGACCTCCATGGGTTGATACATTTGATTTCCATTGATCATTTTTGTGCGATTTTGTTGTCAGCACATTCAACTATGTAAAGAAAAAAGTATTTAATAAGAATATTTCATTCATTCAGATCTAGGATGTGTTATTTTAGTGTTCCCTTTATTTTTTTGAGCAGTGTATTTAAAGCAGACAGGCATCGAGACATTCAGTACTGTTCGACTGAACGTTAGAATAGGACAAAATAGTGACCTAAGCGACTTTAAGCTTTATGATCGTCGGTGCTAGGCACACCGGTTCCAGTATCAGAAACGGCCGGCCTCCTGGGTTTTTCATGCACAACAGTGTCTAGGGTTTACCGAGGATGATGCGACAAACAAAAAACATCCAGTAAGTGGCAGTCCTATGGGCGAAAACAGCTCTTTGATGAAGAAGGTCGAAGGAGAATGGCAAGAGTTGTGCAAGCTAACAGGCGTGCCACGATCAGGCAAATAACTGTGCAGTACAACAGTGGTGTGTACAACGGCATCTCGGAATGCACACGTTTTAACGAATGGGCTATTGCAGCAGACGACCACACCAGGTTCCATTTCGTACAGCTTTAAACAATAAGAAGCGGCTCTAGTGGGTACACTATCACCAACACTGGAAAATTGAGGAGTGGAAAAACATTGCCTGGTCCCACGAATCCCAGTTCCTGTTTCGTCATGCTGATGGCAGAGTCAGGATTTGGCATAAGCAGCAGAGTCCATGGCACAATCCTGCCTGGTGTCAAATGTTGGTGTTGGAAATGTTTTCTTGGCACATGTTAGGTCTCTTGGTACCAATTGAGCAACATTTCCATGTTGCTCAATTGGTACCAAGGGACCTAACATTTCCAGGCAAAGGGGGTCGTACCCTCTACTATATTGGTGTACCTAATAAACTGGTACCAAGCTACCGAGTCTTGCGAAGCTTGTGGGTGTCCTAGAGCAAAACAACCAACATGTACAGTACCAGTCAAAAGTTTGGACACACCTACTCATTCCTGGGTTTTTCTTTATTTTCACTATTTTCTACATTGTAGAATAATAGTGAAGACATCAAAACTATGAAAAAACACACATGGAATCATATAGTAACAAAAAATAAATAAACAAATCAAAATATATGTTATATTTGAGATTCTTCAAAGTAGCCACCCTTTGCCTTGATGACAGCTGTGCACACTCTTGGTATTCTCTCAACCAGCTTCATGAGGTAGTCACCTGGGACTGTGTAGCCTACTCCAAGTAGGCCAGAGTAGATTGATAAGACTGCTTTGATTTGGTACATACCATTTTGAGATTATAATTAAAATGGATCAGTACAATAACCCACCCTGTTCTTCATTCACAAATGGTAATTACAGAATTATGCGTCGTACCTTCCCCTCGCTCATCAACTCACCCATTATCCCCCTTTCTCCCCATCATACTTTACATCATTTATTTAATCCGTTGTTTTATGTGTAATATCGTATGATTATCAGCTGGATACATCACTTTCAACTTTTGGGAGAAGGTGTGGAGCGTTCAAACGGCATGGTGTGAATTTTTCGATGGTAATTAGAATAACATGTTTAAGTGAATGTCTCTCACAAGGCAATCAGTCCCACGGTAACTATTGGTCACAATTTCAAAGTGTGAGCAGGTTTTCTGCACGTCTTGTTGCAGGAGAAACACTTTGTAGATCAAGTGTATTCATGTAAATTACGGCCAGATGTAGCAGTTGAAATCAAAACATTTTGTTTTGAAATAAGGACGGATGAGCAAAAAATTACCCCATACCTACTGTTAAATATGGTGGTGTATATTTGATGTCATGGGGCTATTTTGCTTCCAATGGTCCTGGGCCCCTTGATAAGGTCAATGGCATCATGAACTTTACCCAGAACAAGGACATTTTAGCGGCAAACATGGTTGCCTCTGAGAGGATGCTGAACCTTGGCCTCAAGTGGATCTTGGATAATGCACATATGCACACACGTACACGCACACATAGATGCACACAAACATGCGGGTGTACGCATGCACATACAGTGCTTTCAGAAAGTATTCACGCCACTTGACTTTTTACACCTTGTAATGTGTTTCACACAATATACCATAATGACAAAGTGAAAACATGTTTTTAGAAATATTTGCACATTTATTAAAAATTAAATACAAAATTATCATATTTATCATACAGTTGAATTCGGGAAGTTTACATACACCGTAGCCAAATACATTTCAAATCAGTTTTTCTCAAATCCTGACATTTAATCCTAGTAAAAATGCCCTGTCTTAGGTCAGTTAGGATCACCACTTTATTTTAAGATTGTGAATTGTGAGAATAATAGTAGAGAGAGAGTGATTTTTTTTCAGCTTTTATTTCTTTCATCACATTCCCAGTGGGTCAGAAGTTTACATACACTCAATTAGTATTCAGTAGCATTGACTTTAAATTGTTTACTTGTGTCAAATGTTTCGGGTAGCCTTCCACAAGCTTCCCACAATAAGTTGGGTGAATTTTGGCCCTTTCCTCCTGACAGAGCTGGTGTAACTGAGTCAGGTTTGTAGGCCTCCCTGCTCGCACACACTTTTTCAGTTCTGCCCACACATTTTCTATAGGATTGAGGTCACCCTTTTTCCTCAACATAACAATAGTCATTATGGCCAAACAGTTCTATTTTTGTTTCATCAGACCAGAGGACATTTCTCCAAAAAGTATGATCTTTGTCCCCATGTGCAGTTGCAAACTGTAGTCTGGCTTTTTTATGGCGGTTTTGGAGCAGCGGCTTCTTCCTTGCTGAGCGGCCTTTCAGGTTATGTTGATATAGGACTCGTTTTACTGTGGATATAGATATTTTGTACCTGTTTCCTCCAGCATCTTCACAAGGTCCTTTGCTGTTGTTCTGGGATTGATTTGCACTTTTCTAACCAAAGTATGTTCATCTCTAGGAGACAGAACGCGTCTCCTACCTGAGCGGTATGACGGCTGCGTGGTCCCATGGTGTTTATACTTGCATACTATTGTTTGCACAGATGAGTGTAGTACCTTCAGGCGTTTGGAAATTGCTCCCAAGGATGAACCAGACTTGTGGAGTTCTACAATTTTTTTACTGAGGTCTTAGCTGATTTCTTTTGATTTTCCCATGATGTCAAGCGTTGAGGCACTGAGTTTGAAGGTACACCTTGAAATACATCCACAGGTACACCTCCAATTGACTCAAATGATGCCAATTAGCCTATCATAATAATTTTCTGGAATTGTCCAAGCTGTTTAAAGGCACAGTCAACTTCTGACCTGCTGGAATTGTGATACGGTGAATTATAAGTGAAATAATCTGTTTGTAAATAATTGTTGGAAAAATGACTTGCACAAAGTAGATGTCCTAACCGACTTGCCAAAACTATAGTTTGTTAACAATAAATTTGTGGAGTGGTTGAAAAACTAGTTTTAATGACTCCAACCTAAGTGTATGTGAACTTCCGACTTCAACTGTAAGTATTCACACCCGAGTCACGACGTGATATAATCACCATTGGTAGTGATTACAGCTATGAGTCTTTTTGGGTATGTTTCTAAGACCTTTGCAGACCTGGATTGTACAATAATTGCATTTAAACAATTCTTCAAGGTCTTCTGTCAAGTTGGTTGCTGATCATTGCTAGACAGAAACGTTCAAGTCTTTTTAAGCCTATTTAAGTAAGATTTTTAACTAGGCCACCCAGGGACATTCAATGTCATCTTGGTAAGCAACTCTAGTGTATATTTGGCCTTGTGTTTTAGGTTATTGTCCTGCTGAAAGGCACATTTTCTCCCTGTGTCTGTTGGAAAGCAGACTGAACCAGGTTTTCCTTTATGATTTTGCCTGTGCTTAGCTATATTTGGCATACCCATAACATGATGCAGCCACCACCATGCTTGAACATATGAAGAATGGTAGTCAGTGATGTGTTAGATTTGCAGGATGCTTCCTTTGGAATATTTTTATTCTGTACAGCTTTCTTCTTTTCAATCTGTCATTTAGCTTTTTATTGTGGAGTAACTACAATGTTGTTGATCCATCACAAGTTTTCTCCTATCACTGCCAATAAATTGTAACTGTTTTAATGTCCCCAATGGCCTCATGGGGAAATCCCTGAGCAGTTTCATTCCTCTCCAGCAACTGAGTTAGGAAAAACGACTGCATCTCTGTAGTGACTGGGTGTATTGATACACCATCCAACGTGTAATTAATAACTTCACCATGCTCAAAGGGATATTCAGTGTGTGCTTTTTTATTTTTACCCATCTACCAATAGGTGTCCTTCTTTGCGAGGCATTGGAAAACCTCCCTGTTCTTTGTGAATCTGTTTTTGAAATTCACTGCTCGCCCTTACATATATGTGTGGGGTAAAGAGATGAGGCAGTCATTCAAAAATCATGTTAAACAATATTTTTGCACACCGAGTGAATCCATGCAACTTATTATTGTCACGTTCCTGACCTGTTTTCTGTTGTTTTGTATGTGTTTAGTTGGTCAGGGCGTGAGTTGGGGTGGGTAGTCTATGTTATGTGTTTTCTATGTTGGGTTATGTGTTGCCTGGTATGGTTCTCAATTAGAGGCAGGTGTTTGACGTTTCCTCTGATTGAGAACCATATTAAGGTAGGTTGTTCTCACTGTTTGTTTGTGGGTGATTGTTCCTGTGTCTGTGTATACCACATGGGACTGTTTCGTTTGTTCGTTCGATTTAGGTAGTCTGTTCCTGTTCGTGCGTTCTTCGTCTATATGTAAGTTTGTTTGTTTCAGGTCTGTTGCCTTCGTTTATTGTTTTGTAGTTTGTTCTAGTGTTCATTAGTGTTTCGTCTTTCATTTAATAAATCAGTATGTATTCATCACCCGCTGCGCCTTGGTCTGTTCATTCACCACAAGACGAACGTTACAGAATCACCCACCAAACCCGGATCAAGCAGCGGGTTAACGGGCAGCAGCGACAGCAGCAGTGGGTCAAGGAGGAATGGACATGGGAGGAGATTCTGGACGGAGAAGGACCCTGGGCAGAGCCAGAGAGGTGTCGCCGCCCCAAAGCGGAGCTGGAGGCATCTAAAGCGGAGAGGCGGCATTATGAGGCGCTAGCAAGGCAGAGCGGCTGGAAGCCCGAGAGGCTCACCCAAAAATGTATTGGGGGGGGCTAAAGGGGAGTGTGGCGAAGTCAGGTAGGAGACCTGCGCCAACTTCCCGGGCTTACCGTGGAGAGCAAGAGTACGGGCAGACACCGTGTTACGCAGTAGAGCGCATGGTGTCTCCTGTACGTGTTCATAGCCCGGTGCGGGTTATTCCACCTCCCCGCACTAGCCGGGCTAGATTGAGCATTGAGCCAAGTGCCATGAAGCCGGCTCTACATATCTGGCCTCCAGTACGTCTCCTCGGGCCGGTGTACATGGCACCAGCCTTACGCATGGTGTCCCCGGTTCGCCAACACAGCCCAGTGCAGGTTATTCCACCTCCCCGCACTGGACGGGCTACGGGGAGCATTCAACCAGGTAAGGTTGGGCAGGCTCAGTGCTCAAGGGAGCCAGTACGCCTGCACGGTCCGGTATATCCGGCGCCACCTTCCCGCCCCAGCTCAGTACCACCAGTGCCTACACCACGCACCAGGCTTCCAGTGCGTCTCCAGAGCCCTGTTCCTCCTCCACGCACTCTCCCTGTGGTGCGTGTCTCCAGCTCAGTGCCTCCAGTTCCGGCACCACGCATCAAGCCTCCTGTGCGTCTCCAGAGCCCTGTACGCACTGTTCCTTCTCCCCGCACTCGCCCGGAGGTGCGTGCCCTCAGCCCGGTACCACCAGTGCCGGTACCACGCACCAGGCCTATAGTGCGCTTTGAGAGTCCAGTGTGCCCTATTTCCTGCTCCCCGCACTAGCCTTGAGGTGCGTGTCTCCAGTCCGGTACCACCAGTTCCGGCACCACGCACCAGGCCTGCTGTGCGCCTCAGCAGGTCGGAGTCGGCCGTCTGCCCAACGCCGCCTGCACTGCTCGTCTGCCCAACGCCGCCTGCACTGCTCGTCTGCCCAACGCCACCTGCACTGCTCGTCTGCCCAACGACGCCTGCACTGCTCGTCTGCCCAACGCCGCCTGCACTGCTCGTCTGCCCAACGCCGCCTGAGCCACCTGCCACGCCGCCTGCCACGAGCCATTAGAGCCGCCCGTCTGTCCCGAGCCATTAGAGCCGTCCGTCAGTCAGGAGCTGCCAGAGCCGCCAGCCAGTCAGGAGCTGCCAGAGCCGCCAGCCAGTCAGGAGCTGCCAGAGCCGCCAGCCAGTCAGGAGCTGCCAGAGCCGCCAGCCAGTCAGGAGCTGCCAGAGCCGCCAGCCAGTCAGGAGCTGCCAGAGCCGCCCTCCAGTCATGAGCAGCCTTCCAGTCATGAGCTGCCTTCCAGTCATGAGCTGCCCTACAGTCATGAGCTGCCCTCCAGTCATGAGCTGCCTTCCAGTCATGAGCTGCCTTCCAGTCATGAGCTGCCCTCCAGTCATGAGCTGCCCTCCAGTCATGAGCTGCCCTCCAGTCATGAGCTGCCCTCCAGTCATGAGCTGCCCTCCAGTCATGAGCTGCCCCACAGTCATGAGCTGCCCCCCAGTCATGAGCTGCCCTCCAGTCCGGAGCTGCCACCCAGTCCGGAGCTGCCACCCAGTCCGGAGCTGCCACCCAGTCCTGAGCTGCCACCCAGTCCGGAGCTGCCACCCAGTCCGGAGCTGCCACCCAGTCCGGAGCTGCCACTCAGTCCGGAGCTGCCACCCAGTCCGGAGCTGCCACCCAGTCCGGAGCTGCCACTCAGTCCGGAGCTGCCACTCAGTCCGGAGCTGCCCTACAGTCCGGAGCTGCCCTACAGTCCGGAGCTGCCCTACAGTCCGGAGCTGCCCTACAGTCCGGAGCTGCCCTACAGTCCGGAGCTGCCCTACAGTCCGGAGCTGCCCTACAGTCCGGAGCTGCCACTCAGTCCGGAGCTGCCAGTAGTCCAGAGTTGTCCCTCTGTCCTAAGCTACCTCTCTGTCCGGAGCGATCTCTCTGTCCTGAGCTACCTCTCTGTCCTGAGCTACCTCTCTGTCCTGAGCTACCTCTCTGTCCTGAGCTACCTCTGTGTCCTGAGCTACCTCTCTGTCCTGAGTTGTCTCCTCTATTTAGGAGGGGCGTTGGTGAAGGTTCCTGGACCATGGTCGGGGGCGAGGGTCGCCACTCAAGGGACGCTAAGGAGGGGGACAAAGACAGTGGTGGAGTGGTGTCCTCGTCCACCGCCGGAGCCGCCACCGCGGACAGATGCCCACCCAGACCCTCCCCTTGAGTTTTAGGGGTGCGCCCGGAGTTCGCACCTTGAGGGGGGGGTTCTGTCACGTTCCTGACCTGTTTTCTGTTGTTTTGTATGTGTTTAGTTGGTCAGGGCGTGAGTTGGGGTGGGTAGTCTATGTTATGTGTTTTCTATGTTGGGTTAATGTGTTGCCTGGTATGGTTCTCAATTAGAGGCAGGTGTTTGACGTTTCCTCTGATTGAGAACCATATTAAGGTAGGTTGTTCTCACTGTTTGTTTGTGGGTGATTGTTCCTGTGTCTGTGTATACCACATGGGACTGTTTCGTTTGTTCGTTCGTTTTAGGTAGTCTGTTCCTGTTCGTGCGTTCTTCGTCTATATGTAAGTTCGTTTGTTTCAGGTGTGTTGCCTTCGTTTATTGTTTTGTAGTTTGTTCTAGTGTTCATTAGTGTTTCGTCTTTCATTTAATAAATCAGTATCTATTCATCACCCGCTGCGCCTTGGTCCGTTCATTCACCACAAGACGAACGTTACAATTATAAGCACATATTTACTCCTAAACATATTTAGGCTTGCCATAATAACACTTATTGACTCAAGACATTTCAGCTTTTCATTTGTAATTAATTTGTAAAATATCTAAAAACATAATTCAGATTTGACATTATGGGATGTTGTGTGTAGGCCAGTGACACCAAATCTCTATTTAATAAATGTTAAATTCAGGCTGCAACACAACACAATGTGGAATGTCAATGGGTTTGAATTATTTCTGAGGGCACTGCACATATGCATGCGCACGCACACACACACACACACACACACACACCACACACACACACAGTATCCTATTGTAACGGCATTCCTCCTCCTCTTCATACGAAGAGGAGGAGTAGTGATTCGACCAAAGTGCAGCGGGTTTTGAATACATAATGATTTAATAAAGCAAACGACGAAAACACGAAAACAAACACTTGGAAGGATACAAAATAACAAAAACGAATGTAGACTGACCTAAACCATGACAACTTACATACAACACGAAGCACGTAGGAACAGGTACAGACTATTACAAACGAACGAACAAACGCTACAGTCCCGTGTGGTGCGCAGACACAGACACGGACGACAATCACCCACAAACAAACAGTGAGAACAACCTACCTTAATATGACTCTCAATCAGAGGAAACGTCAAACACCTGCCTCTAATTGAGAGCCATACCAGGCAACCCAAAACCAACATAGAAACAGAAAACATAGACTGCCCACCCAAAACTCACGCCCTGACCAATAAACACATACCAAACAACAGAAAACAGGTCAGGAACGTGACACCTATAGAGTTCTATATCCACTTGCTCAGACATGTCTATGAGATCCCTCCCTTCCCATAATCCCTCTTTACATACTCTGTGGGAAATGTAACTGTTCAGGTGTGCACACATTTCAAAATCCTCCACATTTTGTAAAATACACATTTAATGTCACACCAAGTCATTTCAGCTTTGCCAACTACATCCCTCAACGCCCCACAATGTATCAATGTATTTAATAATTTTCTCATTTCATGTAATATTTAATGCGATTTTGGAATCTGTCACCCTTGGTTTGTCAGTCTGTCGCTGAATAGCGACCCTCCATGAGATTCTGAGCTGTTAGTTTGGTTTGGAGTAAATATCCTGTTTGAGTTATGTCTGAGTGATCTACTCTAGATTAGCCACATCCAAACAGTTTAGTCTACAAACTTGTCAAAATCTCTGCCTGTAAAGGAAATAACACTCGGGAATTAAAGAAATGTATGCCTTCTGTTGGTTTTTATGTTAACTTTGGATTGACAATTTGGCAGACTGACAAAATCAACTCTAGAAATAGCTGATTGCTGAAATATATTTTTATAGGACCTATCTGATTCCATGGCCCTGGGCTTTCTGCCACCTGTTTCCACTAATTTATGTACTTTATTAGTGTTGATTGAGGAGAAAGCGCACCCTTATTAATATTAAGTGTTTTATTATTTAGTCAGGAGACAGACCGAAGAAGCGGAATGAGGACATATGTGTACACACTCAGTTAATTCCTCACTAAGGGGATAAAGAGTCTGCATAGATGCTGTCATTAAAATTGTTTATTGGGATTTGACATGAAAGGCATCTGAAGTTACTCTGTTTGAAATAGGCATACTAAATATGTCATGACGTGCCTCCTGGTTTAAAAATTAAAATATATATATAAGTTATATACTTTTTTGTTGTTGTCAATTTCTGGTGTATTCAAGCATACCAAACAAAAATGTCTTAGTCATTCTTTACACGTTTTGGCATCCACTCATTTGCAGAGGTCCCAAGTTCGCACCAGGTATGGTGGTACTCGCTAAGCAAGGAGCCTCATCTTCTTCCATTATCTGTTTTGAGAGTTACCTGCAATTCAATCCCCTAAAACTGCCTCAAACTATCACGTTTCCACCTTTCAAGAGTTGGAACTCAGAAACTCAGTTTGAAAAAAGAAATCATCATTGACGAAACTGTCATGATTAAAATGAAAATGGATGTGGAGACCTTTTTAGAAGGGCACTTGTTTGACTGCTCTTCAGTATCGAACTCAAGAGGCCTTTGGAGACCTGCTGCGGTGCCACAGCGGGAAGACGTCAGTCCGACGTTACACTTCATCACAGCAACACAGGGAGAAAAACACCATGCTCTGACACAAATCAATTAAAACGAGAAAATTGCATCTGTCAAACACATCGAAAACCACAACTTGCTGTCTTTGAATGGGATGTGAAAAATCTCAAATGTTTCTGTGTCGGCTTCCCGCGAGGTGTTTAGAGAGGAAAACAAAGAGTTTCCCCCTGATTTGTCCTGTTGTTTGAGTCCTTTGACTTTAATAAAGAGTTTAATGCTTGGATAACATTTTTGTTGATTGTGCTGTCCCTGTGACTATAATTTGAGATTTGTTGATCTTCCCTTCTCCCCGACTTCACTGTTGAGAATATTCACTGCCTGAAGAGAGAATCACAGGAAAATTAGATTTCTGCCATAGAAAGGAAACGGGAGAGAAATTGGTCCACGTAACCTGTGTGTGTACATATTCTTCCAATCAGAAAACAACTTGCTAGTAGAATGAGCACTGTGTCAAAGTCCATCTGTATGCTTCATACAGTCACATGAAATACCTGATAGATGACTGAAACAAGACATGTCATCATATTAAAATTGTATTCCGCAATATCACTTATATATGTTCTTTAATTGGAGTATCAATGCAGGGAACCAGTTTCTTGATAGTTGGTCCTTTCTCATACAATATTGTATAGTATTCCTAATCAACAGAATGACCCATTAGTACAGTTTCCATGCACAATCAGTGCCCATTGGTCAATACAAATAGTTACACTATCTGTTGATCTATCTGGACGTCATTAGTCTCCAGGACCCCAAATGAACATGTGGTAACTGTAGCAGCCCTCCAATAATCTCCCCCAGATGCTGAATGTGTCTGTCTGGAGGTCTGACGTAAGGAGTCTGGCCTAACCCTATGGGGACTGCTGATAATTAACTAGATAACAGACAAATTAAATAATAATCACACTGAGAAATTCCATCTCCATCTCAAACTCTTTACCAAACCGAGCAGCACAGACTGAAGTCTGGGAGACACCAGTGGAAGCGGTCGCAGACGAGTCCACAACACACTCTAATTGTCTCTTCTGAACTTGCTGCCGCAGAGGAAAACATTCCCAATAATCGGATTGTGGGAGCATTAGTGATGATGATTGCCAAGGCTGAATGGTTTCGTTGTTGTGTAGTTGCATTTACTCCTGAATCAAAGATATGTTGTTCAGGAGGGCTTTGTTGTTCAACCCAACTGCCAGGGTAATATTCCTCACACTCGGAGGAGATATGAAGAGGACATAGAAAGACAATTCCGCTGGCGATGGATCTTTGTTGCACAATTCAAATCAAATCAAACTTTATTTGTCACGTGCGCCGAATACAACAAGTGTAGACCTTACCGCGAAATGCTTACATACAAGCCCTTAACCAACAGTGCAGTTCAAGAAGAATGAACAAAATATTTACCAAATAAACAAAAGTAAAAAGTAATACAAAAGTTACACAATAACATAACAATAATGAGGCTATATACAAGGGGTACCGGTACCGAATCAGTGTGCCGGGGTACAAGTTAGTTGAGGCAATTTGTACATGTAGGTAGGGTTGATGTAACTATGCATAGATAATAAACCGTGAGTAGCAGCAGTGTACAAACAAATGGGGGGGGGGGGGTCAATGTAATTAGTCCGGTGGCCATTTGATTAATTGTTCAGCAGTCTTATGGCTTTGGGGTAGAAGCTGTTTAGGAGCCTTTTGGTCCGAGACTTGACGCTCCGGTACCGCTTGCCGTACGGTAGCAGAGAAAACAGTCTATGACTAGGGTGACTGGAGTCTCTGACTATTTTATGGGCTTTCCTATGACCCCGCCTATTATATAGGTCCTGGATGTCAGGAAGCTTGGTTCCAGTTATGTACTGGGCCGTACACACTACCCTCTGTAGCGCCTTACGGTCAGATGCTGAGCAGTTGCCATACCAGACGGTGATGCAACCGGTAAGGATGCTCTCGATGGTGCAGCTGTAGAACTTTTTGAGGATCTGGATACCCATGCCAAATCTTTTCAGTCCCCTGAGAGGGAAAATGTTTTGTCGTGCCCTCTTCACAACTATCTTGGTGTGTTTGGACCACGATAGTTTGTTGAGTGATGTGGACACCAAGGATCTTGAAACTCTCGACCCGCTCCACTACAGCCCCATCGATGTTAATGGGGGCCTGTTCTGCCCGCCTTTTCATGTAGTTCACGGGAGATTGTGTCCGCAAAACCCGCGAAGAGCTCCAAACCAGTTATTTAATATACCATGGGAAGACAATAGTCGAGTGGCAGTTTGAATCTACAAAAAAAAAATATATATGTTTCTGCTACACAAGCCGAAAAAAGTTACAGTAATATTATTTTGAATTGGATTGCGATATTTTGGAGGTTCTTTCCTGGTTTGCACTTTCAAACTAACAGGGTTAATATTCAAATGTGTTTTGCACACAATAAGAAGTGTGTCATAAACTGTGACCGACTTTGAGCGTACGTTTACTTAATTTTTCACTGCAAGGTGGTATCCATTTATGTTTTTATAATGATTTTCTATCAAATATGTCATTTTATTAATGGACAATAATTTACTTTCATAATGTCTAATAAGCAATGATCAGCAGCTTCTCCATGGAGAACAGTAGAACTTAGTGGAGTGAGTAATCAATCAATCAGAGTTTCTGCCTGAGAGGTCAAGAGTGAATAGCTGTCTCTTTTTGGGGTGGGAATTAAGGTTGAGTCCCAAATGGCACTCAATTCCCTATAGAGTGCACTACTTTTGGCCAGGGTCCATAGAGCCATTTGGAAGCCCCATCATTTGTACACCGTAGCCGTTAGTACACTGTACTCAAATGTTATGGAACGTCATCTCCCACATCCCATTCTATGCGCTGGTTCTTAATTGGTGTCCACTATGATTAATAGTGTTCATTATTAAAATATAATGAGGCTACATAACTGGCACACACTTGTTAGCTCTAATTGGGAAAACATTCCGTGGCTAATATAGAAGGAACACACGTTTCATAGAACTGTTGCAGCCCATACTGGAACTGACAAACCCCACAGTATTTCTTTCCAACTTGTTGGTTTCTCGACTGGTACTCCCCAGGGGAAGGGGAGAGCTGTCATCATTAGTGGACAGTAGACTCTGGCCCATGTACTGTGTGATGGCTCATGGCTGCTGTAGTCCAGGGCAGTGGTCAATGTGTGTGTGTGTGTGTGTGCCTATGTGTCTGTGTGTGCGTCTTTGTATGTGTGTGTGTGTGTGTGTGCACCTATGTGTGTGCGCGTGCATGTCTCTGTCTGTCCTGGTCTAACCTTGTCATGTGACCAAGGTCCAGCCTGCTCCTGCTTTCTAAATTAGGGGAGCTAATGAGGGAGGAAGACACCAGAAGATCAGGGAAAGGGCACCTCTCCTCCTCCTCCTCTTTCTCATCCTCCTCTTTCCGAGAATAATAAAAAAAAATCCCCGCTGTGCTTCATTTAATTTACTGAACTGACCTTTCCATGCACAATTAACATTTAAGGGAAATTAAGCTTTTCTCCCTCCTCCTCCTACTCATCTTCCTCACTTTTTGGACCTGTATGATAATTGTAAAGTTCGACTTTGGCTTTCTGAAAGTCAAATTCAATTTCGAAACTACGAACACCAGGTTAATCTTATGTAATCTTACTTATGAATGGTAAATAGCCATGAATTCCAAGTAAACAGGTGTTTGAACTGTGTTTCACCGGAGCTCTTCTCACTGAGGTTGATGCATCCAGCAGTGAGAGCACCAGATAACCTGACCTTTTCTTATCCATCCTCCTACCTCTCAACTAGGGATGGGCATTTTAAATGATTTCACTATTCAACTAATATCTCCATTTTTTTTTTCTGGATATTTGGATAGTCAAAATATATGTTTTAAAGAATTTAAAAAAGGGTTTTCAACTTAAATGGGGACTTGCTTGCGCTACTTGTTGTTTCAGTACTACCATGTGGGGGAGGGGTGTTAGAGGAGCAGGGTCTGTTGTCTGACAGGAGGGAGAGAGAACCCTTACAAAAAAAATATACCATGGTAGTACAATGAAAAAATGCCATGATACAGTCATGTTTTTTTGGTCACTACCATGGCAGGAAATGTCATGGTACTGTTACAATACCATGCTATTTTCCTGCCATAGTAGTGACCAAAAAACATGATAGTATCATGGTTGTTTTTTAATTGTACTATCATGGCAGTAAAATACCATGGTATTTGTACCAGTACCATGGTATTTTCCTGCCATGGTATTGACAAAAAAACATTATATTTTTTTCATTGTACTAGTTACCATGGTACATAAATTAACCATGGTTGTACAATGAAACAAATACCATGGGTTTGTACTAGCAGCATGTAGTGAATCATGAAAGCATGGTAGTTGTTTACAATGTATTATGATGGTGTTCCCACCGTTTTTCGTGTGAAGTGACAAAAAACGTAGTAATCTATGGTACTCAAATAATACATCATTGACTCCTCGCTCTGCAATGGCAACGTGTTTGCCTAGTAGCCTCTTAAACCCCTTTAGCTCGTAGTGAAAAACCACAACACACATGGTCTCTTAAGTTGAGAAGAGTGAAGGGAGTCAAAAATCTTAAAGATTTACACTAGGATATCTGGTGATTCTCTCTTCAATATAGTTTTCAGTTGTCTCGCTCTAATTCAACTGACTTGGCTACTATTATACAATTCTAAATAGCCAACATACTAAAAAACTATTAATTATCATCTTATCTCACAGATCAATTTTCATAATGTAATGCTCAACATATCCTAAAAACAGAAAGTTACAATGTTTCCCTTTGTTTACACTCTGTGTGAACGTTCGTTGGTACTGTCGCCATGACTATGACAGGCTAGCTTGACTGGATCTAACTTTAGCCGACGTTAGCGTCTATGCTAACAGACGTTTATTAATTAGTTAAACTATCAAAACATCATCAAGAATTAACACTTATGTCATTACAGTCCGCATAACTTAGTGTTTCATATCCTATGCTTTATAACTCGCTCACCGTGGTAATAACGTTTAAATATTTTGTTTATCTTGTGCTTCTCTCTTCAGTTGACCATCATTCAACTGACTTCACACTTACTAGGCAGGTTAGCATGAGAGTGAGAGCGAGAGCGCGTGAAGCAACTACTAGAGCGAGCGGCTCTATACCAGGCAGTGATGCAACCAGTCAGGATGCTCTCGATGGTGCAGCTGTAGAACCTTTTGAGGATCTGAGGACCCATGCCAAATATTTTCAGTCTCCTGAGGGGGGATAGGTTGTGTCGTGCCCTCTTCACGACTGTCTTGGTGTGCTTGGACCATGTTGAATGCTGAGCTGTAGTCATTGAGTTGCATTCTAAAATGGGTGTTCCTTTTGTCCAGGTGGGACGAACACATCCCCAATTGGCGTTACTAACTCTTCTGTAGATGTTGTAAGCATGTATTGCTACCACTGCATCATCAAAGGAATTATCTAAGAGAGTTTCAGATATAGCCAGTATATACATGTGTGTGTATCTGTGTGTGTTTGCAGAACCTGATAAAGAACCTTCCGGAGCAGAAGGAGCTGAGCGCACTGGCGGAACTTAAGAGCGAGTATGAGGAACTGTGCGAGCCAGAGCAGTTTGGCATTGTGGTGAGTAGGCTTACGTATTACACCATAGCACCTAGCTAAAGCCCCTCGGGGAGATGATGCTGCCTCACACACACCGACACTGACACATACACACACAAACACACACAAACCCCTTTTTGAGAAAAAACATTTTGGGATATAAAAAAATACAGCCATACAGCCTTGAGGCTTTCTTCAGGCTCAGACCTATTCAATATTTAAAGAGACACTGTAATGTAAAATTAAAAGAGTGGAAATATAAAGATTTTTTATGACAGGTCAAATATGGCAGTCTGCTCTTTGACTGAGAGAAGCTGTGAGTTTGATCAATAATAAAGTGTGAAATATAGTAGCTGTTAAAATGACACTGTCATTCCAGGTGTCAACAAATTCCATATGTTGTCTGAAACTTTCAATATTTCCCAGTGATATAATCATAGCCTCAGGCTTTGGGTTCTCTGTAATAAAGTTAGTGCACTCTACTTCGTTGTGAATTCAGGACATCTCAATGATACATCGCAAGCCACTATAGGTAATTTAGTACGGTTGCCACAAGTGCTAGATGCAGTTGATTTTGAGGTTACACTTTAGCTTAGTTTTTTTTTTACACTTTCTACAGAGTCATATAGAAGTGAGTCTATAAAGTTAACATTGACATTTTTATACCACATTGTGGTATATCCAGAGCTCATTATCAAAGTAGATAACAGAGAACGTTGTATGTTTAGCTATATCTTTATATACAGTGGGGCAAAAAAGTATTTAGTCAGCCACCAATTGTGCAAGTTCTCCCACTTAAAAAGATGAGAGAGGCCTAAAAAATCCAGAAAATCACATTGTAGGATTTTTTATGAATTTATTTGCAAATTATGGTGGAAAATAAGTATTTGGTCAATAACAAAAGTTTATCTCAATACTTTGTTATATACCCGTTGTTGGCAATGACAGAGGTCAAACGTTTTCTGTAAGTCTTCACAAGGTTTTCACACACTGTTGCTGGTATTTTGGCCCATTCCTCCATGCAGATCTCCTCTAGAGCAGTGATGTTTTGGGGCTGTTGCTGGGCAACACAGACTTTCAACTCCCTCCAAAGATTTTCTATGGGGTTGAGATCTGGAGACTGGCTAGGCCACTCCAGGACCTTGAAATGCTTCTTACAAAGCCACTCCTTCGTTGCCCAAGCGGTGTGTTTGGGATCATTGTCATGCTGAAAGACCCAGCCACGTTTCATCTTCAATGTCCTTGCTGATGGAAGGAGGTTTTCACTCAAAATCTCACGATACATGGCCCCATTCATTCTTTCCTTTACACGGATCAGTCGTCCTGGTCCCTTTGCAGAAAAACAGCCTCAAAGCATGATGTTTCCACCCCCATGCTTCACAGTAGGTATGGTGTTTTTTGGATGCAACTCAGCATTCTTTGTCCTCCAAACACGACGAGTTGAGTTTTTACCAAAAAGTTCTATTTTGGTTTCATCTGACCATATGACATTCTCCCAATCTTCTTCTGGATCATCCAAATGCTCTCTAGCAAACTTCAGACGGGCCTGGACATATACTGGCTTAAGCAGGGGGACACGTCTGGCACTGCAGGATTTGAGTCCCTGGCGGCGTAGTGTGTTACTGATGGTAGGCTTTGTTACTTTGGTCCCAACTCTCTGCAGGTCATTCACTGGGTCCCCCCGTGTGGTTCTGGGATTTTTGCTCACCGGGTTTGGAGTGTGACTGTTTGAGGTTGTGGACAGGTGTCTTTTATACTGATAACAAGTTCAAACAGGTGCCATTAATACAGGTAACGAGTGGAGGACAGAGGAGCCTCTTAAAGAAGAAGTTACAGGTCTGTGAGAGCCAGAAATCTTGCTTGTTTGTAGGTGACCAAATACTTATTTTCCACCATAATTTGCAAATAAATTCATTAAAAATCCTACAATGTGATTTTCTGGATTTTTTTTTCTCATTTTGTCTGTCATAGTTGAAGTGTACCTATGATGAATATTACAGGCCTCTCTCATCTTTTTAAGTGGGAGAACTTGCACAATTGTAGGTGACCAAATACTTTTTTGCCCCACTGTAGGTAACTGCCAACATAGTGGAAACACTTGAGTAAATGAGGGATACAATTTATGATAGCCATTGCTTCCACACAGGTGTGGTTCCTGAGTTAATTAAGCAATTAACATCCCATCATGCTTAGGGTCATGAATAAAAATTCTGGACATGCCATTATTTTGTCCATTATTTTTACTACCATGGCTGTGCCCTTTTAAGACACTTTATGTTGGTGTTTCCTTTATTTTAGCAGTTACCTGTATCTTCAGGTTCTCTATACTCTTCTAGGTCATTGATGTGAAAGAGAGTGTTCTCAGTCAACCTAATGTGTTAAGAATAATATGATAACGTTGCATTGTGGTAAAGGTACACATGCAACTCAATTTGCACTCATTCAGTACAATTGACTTTTTAGGGTGGTGTGTCTCTTCTCTACCTGTGACTCTTTGAGGATGTAATGACGCAAGGTGTGACAATTCCCCTGTGTGATCTAGCATAGAGCTGCCGTGGTAATATACCGCTCCCGCTGGTGAAGCTACCTCATCAACACCGCCACGACACACAGGAGCTCATGAGGGAAATAAGTCACTTTCAGCCTCCACTCCTGCAAGAGCTGTCACCCATCTTTTATTGTGATTTCCCTCTTATACCGAGAAATCAAATCAAGGGTGGGGGAAGTGGAGAGGGGGGGGGGCATAATGGCTTTCGTTTGATCGACATCAGGACCGTGTCTGCCTCGTAGCGTCAGATTATACGGCAATCTGAGGCATGTTGGCGGAGGATGCGAGGCAATCTCTCAACCTGCTGCCTCGACTCCTCCACTTGCTATATTTCTAATTTTCAGACAGTTTGTCCTTATTTTTTTTAAAGCACATTTCAAGCCCTACAGGCACGGAATTCAAAATATTGATTGGAGTTATATTATTTACCCGCAAATCTGTTTCATGACAGATCATGACAGATTTTTCCCGAATGCAGCTATCTGGTCTTGCTTGGGCCGAGATATTGTTCAGTGGCCCATCACTAGTTATTACTGTTATCAGGTGTGATTCATGCCATAGTTGATGAAGGGACTTCTGTCTAGTCTAGAAAGCCATACAATATACATTTCAATTAGTGAATCTTGACAAAAAGCTGAACGCGTTGTACTTACCTGGAGACAATGTAATATTTCACACTAAGTATATGTTCTATACATTTGCTGTAGAGCTCCACATGGTCACGTTGGCCACACTTTAAACGGCGTATAACTTATAGAGACTTAATCAGGACAGCGTAGAGCTTTTATAAACCATACGGAGGCTTCCTAAACTTTAAACTGTTCCTAACAAAATATTGTTATGTTTTCCTCTAGATGAGCTCCGTAAAGCTGCTGCGTTCGCGCCTCAACGGCATCCTCTTCAAGCTGACCTTCGAGGAGCAGGTGAACAACATCCGACCGGACATCATGAATGTGACGTTCGCCTGTGAGGAGGTGAAAAAGAGTGACAGCTTCAGCAATCTGCTGGAGATGGTGCTGCTGGTGGGCAACTACATGAACGCCGGCTCCCGGAACGCCCAGACCTTCGGATTCAACATCAGCTTCCTCTGCAAGGTTGGTACTGCAAGGACTGCATGAGATTGACCTCGCCCCTTTCAGGCTTACTTTTGTCTCTCTCTCTCTCTCACTCTTGCTCACTTCAACTGTCCCCAGTTTAATTATATAGTAGAGATCATACCAGCATCAGACACGTGCATGTCAGTGGGGTTGGTGCCATAGCAGGGGTTTGTTTTGTTTTGTTTTATTTGAGTGGAGTAATGGGAGAAACTATTTACAGAAAGCATTTGGTTGCACCCTGAGATCCATTGACTCTTGGCAACTGTCTTGGGGTTGATGTGCTATCAGTGTCCCGTCCCCAGACCCCACTCCAACGTCCGAGGCATCGACCTCCACCACGAACTGCCGGGACCAGATGGATTAGGATGGGGGCTGTAGATGAACCGGCGGTAGAAATTGGTGAACCCAAGGAAGCATTGCAGCTGCACTCTGGATGTAGGTTGCTCCAAATCCACCACCGCGCTCACCTTTCCAGGATCCATCTGTATGTTGCCTGCAGCTATGATGTATCCAAGTAAGGAGATGGTGGAGCGATGGAATCCTCTTCTATTTTTTTGATGAACAGCTGGCTCTCCAGAGGACGCTGGAGGACTTGTTGGACATGGATGACATGTTCTTGAGCTGAGCAGGAAAAAATGAGGATGTCATCAAGGTAGACGAACACGAACCGATTCAGAATGTCACGGAGAACGTTGTTAACCAGGGCCTGGAAAACAGCAGTGCTGGTCAGTCCGAATGGCATCACCCGTTATTTGTAGTGCCTGCTAAAGGCGGTCTTCCACTCATCCCCTTTCCGTACCAGATGGTAAGTGTTCCGGAGGTCCAATTTGGAGAAGATGCTGGAGAGGCTCGAAAGCCGAGGCGATGAGTGGAAGCGGATAACGTTTTTTAACCGTGATGTCATTCAGGCCCCGGTAGTCAACACACGGGCGCAGGGTTTTGTGCTTCTTCTCCACAAGAAGAACCCTGTGCCGGCGGGGGAGGCAGTAGGATGGATACCCCCTGGAGCCAGGGAGTCCTCAATGCACAGTCCCAGACTGGACACACCTACTCATTCAATGGTTTTTCTTTATTTTTACTATTTTCACCATTGTAGAATAATAGTGAAGACATCATAACTATGAAATGACACATATGGAATCATGTAGTAACCAAAAAGGTGTTAAACAAATCAAAATATATTTTATATTTGAGATTCTTCAAAGTAGCCACCCTTTGCCTTGATGACAGCTTTGCACACTCTTGGTACTGTACGTCTCCATCGCCTTGGTCTCCGGACCCGACAGGGAATAAAGCCTTCCCCCGATGCGGTGTAGTGCCTGGGAGAAGGTCGATGGCACAGTCATATGGCCGATGTGGAGGAAGCGAGGTGGCACGGGCTTGCTGAAAACCTCCCGGAGGTACTGGAATACCGCGGGAACGGTGGAGATGTCTGGGGCTTTTTCTCAAGCCTGCAGGAAGATGTCCCGTGGCAGGCTCCAATCCCTTGATCGAACCCACAGTCCAGTCAACAAGGGGATTGTGTCTCTGGAGCCATGAAAACCCCTACGCAACGGGTATCTGAGAGGATTCGATAAGTGGAAACTGGATCGATTCGCTGTGGTTGCGTGACACTCGCAGGTTGATAGGGACCGTGTTTTGGGTTACTCTGCCAATTGAACGCCCATCCAGCGCTCTGACATCCATGGGAATGGAGAGGGGTCGAGTGGGGATTCCCAGCTCAGACACCAGGGTAGCGTCCATAAAACTCTTGTCGGCCCTGGAGTCAATGAGTACCCGGAGAGATTCGGACCGGACACCTAACAACAGGATGGTGTGGAGAGGGGTACGAGTAGGGGAGACTCGACATTCTCCGTAATGCCCACCTGCATACTCATACCTCCTGATGAGCCAGATATTTTTACAGGAGAGTTAGAAATGTAATGACCTGTAGTCCCACAATACAGACAACTCTTGGTTTTCAGTCTATGTAACCATTCGGCAGGAGACAATCTAGCTTTGCCAAGTTGCATTGGCTTCGGAGAAAGTGAGTCGGCAGACCTCTGTGATTCCCGGGGGAATTCGGGTAACCTCGGGTTCTCTCGGCAATGTAGACAATTCCTCGGAGGCTAGGTGGGATCCGTGGACGAGCGAGGGGGGGCTGGGAACAGACCTCTCCCTCCTACGTTCCCGTAGACACCCATCGATCCGGATGGTCAAGGCAATGAGAAAGTTGAGATTGATGGGCAGCACCCAGGCTGCGATCTCATCTTTCACCTTCTCCGATGACCCATGAAGGAATGTGTCAAATAGGGCTTCCGGGTTCCAGGCACTCTCTGTGGATACGTACGGAAATCGACTCCATTGTCTTCCACACTACGGGAGTCTTGGCGTAGCCGGACTAGCTTCCGAGCAGCCTCTCTCTTGGACAACAGAGAATCAAACACTTTCTTCATCTCCATCATGAACTCCTTTAGACTGAAACACACGGTGGCGTGTTGCTCCCACAACGTTGTAGTCCATGTGAGAGCCCTCCCGGACATCAGTGTTATTAGGTACACTACCTTCGAGTGGTCAGAGGGAGAAACAGAGGGCTGTTGCTCAAAGATGAGGGAGCACTGGGAGAGAAACACCCAACAGGTCCCTGAATCTCCAGTGAAGCTTTCCAGTGGAGGTAAGCAGGGTTCTCGGGAAGCTGGGGTGGGCTGGGCGGACGCGCTGCTGACGGTGGGGTTAATGAGGGGCATGGAGGTTACAGTAGTGGCTGGTTGTCTATAAGACAATCCACGGACTTGCTATAGCAGAGTATGGGAAGCACGTTTGTGCTGTGTCAGTAAGGTATAGAACGGCAGACAGGCTCAGGGTCAGGGCAGGCAGAATGGTCAAAACCGGGAGGACTAGAAAACAGCAACTATAGAAAACTCGAAAATGGGAAAAAACGCTGGTAAGACTTGACGGGACAAGACGAACTGGCAACAGACAAACAGAAAATGCAGGTATAAGTACACAGGAGATAATGGGGACAAATGGGAGACACCTGGTGGTGGTGGAGAAAAGCACAAGACAAGTGAAACAGATCAGGGTGTGGCACTTACTCCGATTAAGATAAGCATAGTAAGGTGTTTAAATGAATAATGCCATACTCTGCCGTTTGCCATAATCAGTTTAATATCTAATTATTACTGTGCATGTAGACATACTAATTCACAGGGTAATTCAAGCGTAGCCAATATGCATTGATAATGTATTGGACCTATAGCTTACTGCACAAACCTCATTGCTACAGAACTGTTTTTAATTGGTTAATGTTGCATAAGCTTACATTTTACATTTTTTATCTCAACGGACGATCTCGACTTGCATTTTGACTCAGAGGTGATCTTGGTGACCACTGGTCTAGGGTTTAGACAGAATGTTGTGACAAACAAAAAACATCAAATCAGTGGCAGTCCCTTGGATAAAAACAGCTCATCGTTGAGAGGTCGAATGAGAATTGTGAAAGCTAATAGGCGGGTCACAAAACAGTCCAATAACGGCGCAGTACAACAGTGGCATGCAGAACGTCATCTCGGGAACGCACAACCACTAGGTCATTGTCACGGATGGTCTATTGCAGTAGACGACCACACCAGGTTCCACTCCTATCAGCTAAAAATAAGAAGAAGCGACTCCAGTGGACAATTGTGGAGTGAAAAAACATTGATTGGTACAACGAATCCAGGTTACGGTTGCTTCATGCCGGTTGCAAAGACAGGATTTGGCGTAAGCAGCATGAGTCCATGGCCCCATCGTGCCTGATGTCAACGATACAGGCTGGTGGCGGTGATGTAAAAGTGTGGGGAATGTTTTCCTTGTGCACGTTAGGTCCATTGATACCAATTGAGCTACGCTTTCATGCACTGAATAATTCAGTCTGTTATGGAAGCAAAGGGGGGTACAACCCGCTACTAGATGGGTGTATGTAATAAAGTTGCCACTGAGTGTGTGTGTGTGTGTGTGTGTGTGTGTGTGTGTGTGTGTGTGTGTGTGTGTGTGTGTGTGTGTGTGTGTGTGTGTGTGTGTGTGTGTGTGTGTGTGTGTGTGTGTGTGTAATCCCCCCGCCCCCCCAAAAAATGTCAAATGAAAGAAGTCCAGAATATGTATAACTATACATGTATATATATTTGAAGTCGGACGTTTACATACATTATATCACAAAAGTGAGTACACCCCTCACATTTTTGTAAATATTTGAGTATATATTTTCATGTGACAACACTGAAGAAATGACACTTTGCTACAATGTAAAGTAGTGATGTGTACAGCTTGTATAACAGTGTACATTTGCTGTCCCCTCAAAATAACTCAACACACAGCCATTAATGTCTAAACCGCTGGCAACAAAAGTGAGTACACCCCTAAGTGAAAATGTCCAAATTGGGCCCAAAGTGTCAATATTTTGTGGCCACCATCATTTTCCAGCACTGCCTTAACCCTCTTGGGCATGGAGTTCACCAGAGCTTCACAGGTTGCCACTGGAGTCCTCTTCCACTCCTCCATGACGACGTCACGGAGCAGGTGGATGTTAGAGACCTTGCACTCCTCCACCTTCCGTTTGAGGATGCCCCACAGATGCTCAATAGGGTTTAGGTCTGGTGTTTGTATTTGCGTACTATTGCTTTTGAACCTTTATTTAACTAGGCAAGTCAGTTAAGAACAAATTCTTATTTACAATGACGGCCTAGGAACAGTCTGCCTTGTTCAGAGGCAGAACAACATATTTTTTTACCTTGTCAGCTCAGGGATTCGATCTAGCAACCTTTCTGTTACTGGCCCAACGCTCTAACCACTAGGCTACCGGCTTATTTAAACACATTTTTTTGGGGGGGGATTATGTGCCTGTTGTTGTGTATTGCTAGTTAATACTAATGCACTGTTGGAGCTAGAAACACAAACATTTTACTGCACCAGCGATAACATCTGCTAATATTTGTACGCAACCAATACGCTTTGATTTGATTTGATTTGTCTAGGGGCAACTTCACCCTACACCAGTTGATGTGTTTCGTGGTGTGTCTTTGCAAGACAGAAGTTACTCTAATTGCCCCTAAGTAGAGAAACACAATTTGACACACTATGAAGTGATCCCTTCTATTTTCCCCTTCTATTTTTTTTATCAGATGTGGTATTTCATCAATGTTTGTTTTAATTAATGACATCCAGTATAGACACGCATCATAATCATATAACCAAGTTAAATGTAATGTATTATAAACTATTTGTTTCTGAAATAAATTGTATATTAACCTTAATTCAATTTTAAATGGTCCATATCCATAATGACAAAACACATTTCATAACAATTTTAGTCAGTCACATTCTTCTGACAAAACGTAATACTATCTATAATTTGATTTATTTTTGGAGGGACAGTAAGATTCTTCTAAATCACCCCCAAAATAAAATGTAATATAAATTATAGCATGTAGTAATAATACATCTAGCGGATTCATTAACCCATAAAGAGTGGCGTGATTCAATACATATGACTGTTAGCGTTGAAAACCCATTATATGTCTTAATTGACATATTATTTCCTACATAGTGCACTACTTTTGATCAAAGCCTTATGGGCCCTGGTCAAACACAGTGCACAAAATAGGTAATATGGTGCCAATTGGTACGCAGCTCCAACTTCACTTTGGTCTCCCTGCAGCCCGGGGCTGAATCAGAGTGATGTGTCTGGTGTGTGGAGATTGGCCTAGCCCCAGGAGGCTGATTGGCATATTATTGATGGCCAGGGAGGAAAATGTCCACATTCTCAACTAGGGTCAATCAACTAAATGGCCTCCCAGCTATCTAATGGGCTCATCAGGGAGGTTGTTCAGGTGTAGTGCAAGAGCTGACCCTGTCACCTCCCCAGACCATCCTTTCTGTCCCTGCCAAGGCCGAGGGACACAGACACTGAGTCCCCCAGGGGCCTATGCTGGAGCCAATGCAGCAACCTCGATATTGGCTTCGGTTTTTACAAGGGGCAGTGATGAAAGTTGGTTATATGAGTCAGCTGAGTATAGGGTGTGGCGGTGAGGAGAAGGTTAATGCAAGGTATTATTGTGCCCTGAATGCACTTTTTCTTCCTCACAACATTCACTATTTGCTTGATGAATGGAGGGATTGTGTGTATTCCTCTCATCTGTCAGATAGCAGGGTATCAGTTACACGCAACAGGGATTTCATCATCAGAAGATGGAGGATCCACCTCGTCTTCAAGAGGAAGTCGTGAGACAACGGACACACTCATTTTGTTTTGTTATTGAAACAAGTTAACGGTGAAGTTAGGAACAGCTGGTGTAATTACTCATAATCATTGAACAGTGTTTCTGTTTTATCCCTGACTTACTGAGGTAAAAGAAAACTCTCCAGGCATATAATTACTTTAAATGGTTGACCACAGCTTAAGTTAAACAGAACAGGCTATCACTTTGAGAAGTCATTTGAATGTTTGACTTTAAGCTGAAAGGCCACGTCCCCAGCCCTACAACTTGTGAAACATCTGGAAGCTTTCTAAGGTAATACCATGAGTAACATGAATGGCCACGGCTATTATCATAACCGCCGTTCACGCCGAGATGATAGCACAGTTCTCTGTGTTGTCATAGAAGTCATATCAATGGAGAGGAACTTTCATCAGGTGTGTTTGATCGGCGGAGGAATGTAAAAGCAGAGTTCTATCTTCAGTCCCTTGAAGTGAAGGGTTGGCATTTTTATCTATGGAAATGATGTCGCTTCCGGACCCTGGTCATCTTCTTGCTTGGGACACTAAGGGCATCCAGGCTGTTTAAAGCTTCAGTTAACTTTAATCTTATTGAGAAAAAGAATGAGAATAATAAAATAGAGGGGAAAAAAGCATCAAACTTTAGACTGAACAGCTTTGGATTCTTGGCTCCTCGGCTTCTTGTCATCGACTTCTCACAAAAAAGTAAGTTCTGTGGAAGAGATTTGACATCTTTCAGGAAAGGTAGACTCGGAGGAATGCACACACAGATTACAGCAACTTCAAATAAAGTGAAACCGCGTGAGGAGAAGCTTTACCGCTCGGTCGGAGCAGCTTTCAAAGCCGTACGCTAGAAAAGGGCTTTAAATTAGACATTAAGTTCATTAAAGCCGGGTTCTTCTCTCACCCTTTGGGGACCAATTATATACATCATTCATCTTAATATATGGGCTGCAGACTGTGTGGAGAGGAGTTAGTGGGAGGCTGCTCTCTGAACAACCACGGCTGTTGTATCACTATGGTTTAATTATGAGGAGATTCCTCTGTATTTTATCATCAAGGGTTTATTAAGGGCACTGAATGGAAATAAAAATGCTGATTTTGTTTTCATTGTAGAAAAGTGTCGATTCAAAAACACATATTTTGCCTGCTGTTGCTTACCAGTACAATGACAACAATCATATATTGAGATCCAACTAGTACTTCCTTCCTGTGATGTTTCATACATTCTCATCTCAGAATTGTTAAGGATTGAAGAATGATATTCATTCATTACAATATGCCCTCCCTCCTTGTACCAGATTCAGTTACTTTTAGAAACCTGAAGAAAAAAAGTTATTCCTCTTACACTGCTCAAAAAAATAAAGGGAACACTTAAACAACACAATGTAACTCCAAGTCAATCACACTTCTGTGAAATCAAACTGTCCACTTAGGAAGCAACACTGATTGACAATAAATTTCACATGCTGTTGTGCAAATGGAATAGACAACAGATGGAAATTATAGGCAATTAGCAAGACACCCCCAATAAAGGAGTGGTTCTGCAGGTGGTGACCACAGACCACTTCTCAGTTCCTATGCTTCCTGGCTGATGTTTTGGTCACTTTTGAATGCTGGCGGTGCTTTCACTCTAGTGGTAGCATGAGACGGAGTCTACAACCCACACAAGTGGCTCAGGTAGTGCAGCTCATCCAGGATGGCACATCAATGCGAGCTGTGGCAAGAAGGTTTGCTGTGTCTGTCAGCGTAGTGTCCAGAGCATGGAGGCGCTACCAGGAGACAGGCCAGTACATCAGGAGATGTGGAGGAGGCCGTAGGAGGGCAACAACCCAGCAGCAGGACCGCTACCTCCGCCTTTGTGCAAGGAGGAGCACTGCCAGAGCCCTGCAAAATGACCTCCAGCAGGCCACAAATGTGCATGTGTCTCCTCAAACGGTCAGAAACAGACTCCATGAGGGTGGTATGAGGGCCCGACGTCCACAGGTGGGGGTTGTGCTTACAGCCCAACACCGTGCAGGAAGTTTGGCATTTGCCAGAGAACACCAATATTGGCAAATTTGCCACTGGAGCCCTGTGCTCTTCACAGATGAAAGCAGGTTCACACTGAGCACATGTGACAGACGTGACAGTCTGGAGACGCCGTGGAGAACGTTCTGCTGCCTGCAACATCCTCCAGCATGACCGGTTTGGCAGTGGGTCAGTCATGGTGCGGGGTGGCATTTCTTTGGGGGGCCGCACAGCCCTACATGGGCTCGCCAGAGGTAGCCTGACTGCCATTAGGTACCGAGATGAGATCCTCAGACCCCTTGTGAGACCATATGCTGGTGCGGTTGGCCCTGGGTTCCTCCTAATGCAAGACAATGCTAGACCTCATGTGGCTGGAGTGTGTCAGCAGTTCCTGCAAGAGGGAGGCATTGATGCTATGGACTGGCCCGCCCGTTCCCCAGACCTGAATCCAATTGAGCACATCTGGGACATGTCTCGCTCCATGCACCAACGCCACATTGCACCACAGACTGTCCAGGAGTTGGCGGATGCTTTAGTCCAGGTCTGGGAGGAGATCCCTAAGGAGACCATCCGCCACCTCATCAAGAGCATGCCCATGCGTTGTAGGGAGGTCATACAGGCACGTGGAGGCCACACACACTACTGAGCCTCATTTTGACTTGTTTTAAGGACATTACATCAAAGTTGGATCAGCCTGTAGTGTGGTTTTCCACTTTAATTTTGAGTGTGACTCCAAATCCAGACCTCTATGGGTTGATAAATTTGATTTCCATTGATAATTTTTGTGTGATTTTGTTGTCAGCACATTCAACTATGTAAAGAAAAAAGTATTTAATAAGAATATTTAATTCATTCAGATCTAGGATGTGTTATTTTAGTGTTCCCTTTATTTTTTTGAGCAGTGTATTTTACCTATCATTGTCTTCCTTTTACAATTCACATACTTTGACAGAACACTGACAGATTATGTCCCTATAATTTATAACAATAGTTTTGATTGACAGATGTTTCTCACAACATAAGCTATTTTAAACATCATTCCAATTTAGTTTTTGGAGAAAATATATTGTTCATTTAAAATATATTGTTCTTGGACAACATCCACTGTTCAATATCCACTATCCCATCTCCCCCTCTCCACCTCTAAAAACCTGGCCATAGCCAGGGGTGTAGCCTGCGGGCTCAGTGACTATCTCTTGTCACTCTCCCCCAAAAAACCCAGCTTAGGCAGTGTGTTGATGTCTGAGATTACCACCACGTCTGTCGCTGGAGTCCACGCTCCAAAAATTAACAAAGGCCACTCAGCCCCACTGCCATGATTCCCCGAGCCTTCACCCAATCGCCGCCACTGACACACACACACACTTGCATACATGAGAACGTACGAGCACTTACACACTCACACACACCTTAGCTGCTCAAATTGAAATTCACAGATTACATGTGAGCGAAGATCTGTACAGTAATCATTTATTGAAGAGAGCCAGGTTGTAGAACTCAATCCTTCTGTTGGTGTGAGGGATCTATATTCCCATTGCCACTTTTTGTATTTTATTACTTAATTGTTCCTTTATTTATATATTTCCCTTTAACATCTCGACAGATTGTCATTATCATACAGGTAGCCAATGTCTTGGCTCACGACTTGGAATGCTAAGTGTGATAGAATGAGTACATGGGAGTATACTAACTAGTTAGGGACTTGGTGTAATGCTGACTCAAAGCGATATCCCGTATCCCATGTTAAACAAACTCCCCTCACATAGAATGTGGGTAATAATGAATAATGAAGACTGAAATTTGGCTCATCTGGTTTGGTATGGTGCAATTCACGAAAAACAGTACATTGTCATGAATCGGAAGGAATTGAACTAATTGTGATGCTGCTGCCTCTTCTATTCCTAATTGCAGGACTAATTTCACCATGGTGTCTAGTCTACTAGTCTACTGAAAATTACTCTCCCGATCCTGCGTAGCTGGAAGTAGTTGGAAGTTTAAAAAAAAAAATTCAAACTGTGGCTTCATTAGGTCTTCATGTTGCCAGCAGACATTTCATGGTCATCTAAGCCATGTCTCTAGACTTTACTCTGTTGTAACATAGTGGCTTGTGAAAGTATTCACCCCCCTTGGCATTTTTCTTATTTTGTTGCCTTACAACCTGGATTTTAAAATAATTTTTTTTGTGGGTTTGTATCATTTGATTTACACAACATGCCTACCACTTTGAAGATGCAAAATATTTTGTATTGTGAAACCAACAAGAAATATGACAAAACTGAAAACTTGAGCGTGCATAACTGTTCACCCCCCCACCCCAAAGTCAATACTTTGTAGAGCCACCGTCTGCAGCAATTACAGCTGCAAGTCTCTTTGGGTATGTCTCTGTAAGCTTGGCACATCTAGCCACTGGGATTTGTGTCCATTCTTCAAGGCAAAACTGCTCCAGGGTTACGCTGGTCTACAGCAATCTTTAAGTCATACCACAGATTCTCAATTGGATTGAGGTCTGGGCTTTGTCTAGGCCATTCCAAGATATTTAAATGTTTCCTCTTAAACCATTCGAGTGTTGATTTAGCAGTATGCTTAGGATTGCATTGTCCTGCTGGAAGGTGAACCTCCATCCCAGTCTCAAATCTCTGGAAGACTGAAACAGGTTTCCCTCAAGAATGTTCTTCTTTTTAGCGCCACCCATCATTCCTTCCATTCTGACCAGTGCTTTCCTTGATGGCCAAAAAGCTCAATTTTATGTCATCTGACCAGAGTACCTTCTTCCATATGTTTGGGGAGTCTCCAACATGCTATTTGGCGAACACCAAACGTGTTTGCTTATTTTTTTCTTTAAGAAATTGCTTTTTTTCTGGCCACTCTTCAGTCAAGCCCAGCTCTGTGGATTGTATGGCTTAAAGTGGTCCTATGGACAGATACTCCAATCTCCGCTGTGGAGATTTGCAGCTCCTTCAGGGTTATCTTTGGTCTCTTTGTTGCCTCTCTGATTAATGCCCTCCTTGCCTGGTCTGTGAGTTTTCGTGGGCGGCACTCTCTTGGCAGGTTTGTTGTGGTGCCATATTATTTAAATGTTTTATTAATGGTTTAATGGTGCTCCATGGGATTTTCAAAGTTTCTAATATTTTTTTATAACCCAATCCTGATATGTACTTCTCCACAACTTTGTCCCTGACCTGTTTGGAGAGCTGGTCTTCTTGGTGCCGCTTGCTTGGTGGTGCCCCTTGCTTAGTGGTGTTACAGACTCTGTGGCCTTTCAGAACAGGTGTATATATACTGTGATCATTTGACAGATCATGTGACACTTAGAAGGTAATTGGTTGCACCGGATCTTATTTAGGGGCTTCATAGCAAAGGGGGTGAATACATATGCAAGCACCATTTAAAATATATTATATTTATTATATTATTATTATTTATTATATTATTATATTTATATTATATTTTTTTTTCACTTCATCAATTTGGACTATTTTGTGTATGTCCATTACATGAAATCCAAATAGAAATCCTTATAAATTACAGGTTGTAATGCAACAAAATAGGAAAAAAGCTAAGGGGGATGATTACTTTTGCAGGGCACTGTATCATTTCACCACACGGTGTGAAGTTATTTTCTCAATGTCTCATTTAAAAGTAACTGCTCCGTGTATCCCTGCATGAACCCCCTGAAGCTTGCAGAGTGGAACAGGGGTTTGGGTTGTCGGAAGCGTGTGTGTGTGTGTGTGTGAGAGTGCGAGCATGTGTTTTAGTTTGTGTGTGCGGTAGTTATTCCTGAAAAGGTGCCTTGACACGCAATGGAACCTCATAACATCAGGAAAATTAGATCAGTCAATTGTAGAATATGATTACTCACAGAGCTTACATAGCTGCTGAAAAGAATGCCTCAGTAATTTGAACCAGATCTATATGATTATCTGGAGGGTGGAACCATGAGGTATGGTGGTCGAATTGGAAAGAGAGTATGTCCTAGACCCTGACCCCTTTCTAAAATGTGGATATACCCAATGTATTATAGTGAGTATTTGAGAGATTTGTTTAGATACTGATTCAGAAAATAAATTCAGATAGAGTAATTATCTCAAATTGCTGTGTTGTACCATCACAATGAAATAAGCAATGATTCATCTATAAGACACTGTTATACATGACACAACCTATAAAACTTACCCAAATCAAAAATGGTGGATTGATGGCAACCTTGTAGAGAAACTGAAGGAGAGATGCTGCTTATAAACATGACAAGGTGACCGGGGACAATATTATGGTTAAACAGTACAAATAAGACCTATGCAGATCACATATCACTAAAAGAAAGCCAGCCACGTTGTGGACACAAACATCGTCCTACCGGACGAGCTACCGGACGAGCTAAACATATTTTTCTCACGCTTCGAGCACAATGACGAATCTGATCGGCCGAGTAGAGCCCCTGAGGACAACAAGGACTACGTACTTACCGTCTCCACAGAGGACGTTTGTAAGTCCTTCAAATGTGTTAACCCTCACAGGCTGCTGGCCCAGATGGCATCCCTAGCCACACCATGCGCAGACCAGCTGGCTGTTGTGTTTTCGGGCTAACACCACCTGCTTCAAAGATGTTCACTATCATCCCTGTGCCCAATAAAGGGAAAGTGACCGAACTCAATGACTACAGACATGTAGCACTCACTTCCATCAACATGAAGTGCTTCGAGAGGCTAGTCAAAGACCACATCACCTCCTCCCTCCCCGACGCATTGCACTGCACACTGCCCTCACCCACCTGGACAAAAGGAATGCATATGTGAGGATGCTGTTCATTGACTACAGCTCGGCCTTCAATACCATAGTGCCCGCTAAGCTCACCACAAAGCTCACGGCCCTGGGACGGAACTCCTTCCTATGCAACTGGATCCTGAACTTCCCGACGGGCTGCCTCCAGGTGATGAAGGTAGGCAACGATACCTCCTCAATACTAATTCTCAACATGGGGGCCCCACAAGGGTGCATCCCCAGTCCCCCCCTGTACTCCATGTTTACCCTCACACAGTTCCAACTCCATCATAAAGTTCGCTGACGGCACAATAGTAGTAGACCTGAACATCAACAACGACGAGACTGCCTACAGGTAGGAGGTAGGCACTCTGACGACGTGGTGCCAGGTAAATAACCTCTCCCTCAACATCAGCAAAACAAATTAGCTGATTGTGGACTTCAGGAGGAACCAGGCTGGGCGCGCCCCCATCCTCATCAACGGGGTCGTCGTGGAGACTGTAAAAAACTTCAAGTTCCTCTTCGTACACATCTCAGAGGAGCTGAAATGGTCAAACCACACAGACACTTTGGTGAAGAAGGCACGATAGTGACTCAGAGCTACAAAATGGTGTATCATATACTGCACTTTTGAGGAACAATGGGAAAGTAATTTTGCTTTGAAAGTTAATAAACTTGTAAAATCACTTTTGAGAAAAGGGCCTTTGAATGTTTCGATATCTACTAGCTCTTTGTCTGCAACCATTCAGCGTTGTTCACACCCTCTTAAGCCAGCCCACCCATCTCTTTAATGATTCACATTTGAGGTCATGTGCTAAACAGTGTAGTAAAGATTAAGACTAAAAGTGGTAGTAGACTAATAAGGAAATGTATTATTTGATAGCATTGCCTTTACATTGTTTAACTTGGGTCAAACGTTTCAGGTAGCCTTCCACAAGCTTCCCACAATAAGTTGGGTGAATTTTTGCCCATTCCTCCTGACAGAGTCAGGTTTGTAGGCCTCCTCGCCCACACATTTTCTATGGGATTGAGGTCAGGGCTTTGTGATGGCCACTCCAATACCTTGACTTTGTTGTCCTTAAGCCATTTTGTCACAACTTTGGATGTATGCTTGGGGTCATTGTCCATTTGGAAGACCCATTTGCGAACAAGCTTTAACTTCCTGACTGATGTCTTGAGATGTTGCTTCAATATATCCACATAATTGTCCTCCTCATGATGCCATCTATTTTGTTAATTGCACCAGTCAAAGTGTGAAGTGCAGCAAAGGACCACCACAATATTATGCTGCCATCCCCGTGTTTCACGGTTGGGATGGTGTTCTTCGGCTTGCAAGCATCCCCCTTTTTCCTCCAAACATAATGATGGTCATTATGGCCAAACAGTTCTATTTTTGTTTCATCAGACCAGAGGACATTTCTGCAAAAGGTATGATCTTTGCAAATCTTACGATCTCTGCAGTCCGTGGTCTGGCTTTTTTATGGTGGTTTTGGAGCAGTGGCTTCTTCCTTCCTGAGCCGCCTTTCAGGTTATGTCGATATAGGACTCGTTTTACTGTGGATATAGATCATTTTGTGTCTGTTTCCTCCAGCATCTTCACAAGATCTTTTGCTGTTGTTCTGGTATTGATTTGCACTTTTCACACCAAATTTTGTTCATCTCTAGGAGAGAGAACGTGCCTCCTTCCTGGGCGGTATGACGGCTGCTTGGTCCCATGGTGTTTATACTTGCATACTATTGTTTGTACAGATGCACATGGTACTTTCAGACATTTGGAAATTGCTCGCAAGGATGAACCAGACTTGTGGAGGTCTGGTCAAATATTTTTCTGAAGTCTTAGGCTGATTTATTTTGATTTTCCCATGATGTCAAGCAAAGGGGCACTGAGTTTGAAGGTAGGCCTTGAAATACATCCACAGGTACACCTCCAATTCGCTTAAATGATGTCAATTAGCCTATCAGAAGCTTCTAAAGCCATGACATCATTTTCTGGAATTTTCCAAGCTTTTTAAAGGCGCAATCAACTTAGTGTATGTACACTTCTGACCCGCTGAAATTGTGATACAGTGAATTATAAGTGAAATAATCTGTATGTTAACAATTGTTGGAAAAATTACTTGTGTCATGGACAAAGTAGATGTCCTAACAGACTTGCCAAAACTATAGTTGTTAACAAGAAATGTGTGGAGTGGTTGAAAAACGAGTTTTAATGACTCCAACCTGTGTATGTAAACATCTGACTTCAAATGTATGTGGTGGACACTTGATACGGTCACATGATATTGTTGTGGTATGTCACAAAATATTTTTACGAGCACACAATTTTCATTTTCTATATCAATATTTGTGTTGCTAAGTGGATGGGTCTCTACTTAAGGTATAAATGGTACAGGCAAATGGTTACTTGCATAGTAGCAATATCAGAAATAGTTAGTGTCAATATAAATAAAATAATACTCTAACAATATCTATAACAATAGTGATAGACGGGGTGTTTACATGCATACAATCAGGGGTAAAGTGGCTGAGCAGCAGGATAAAAAAATAAAAAGTTGCAGCAACATATGTGTGTTAGGAGAGAGTCATTGTAATAGAGGCACTGCAGATAGTGCTGATGACTGGTCCGTCCAAACCACACATGAACAATGGAAACTATATTCGGAGAGCTTGGTTCTGTCCTGCCCTTGACTTTGGTTCAGGGCATGTGATGGTCATTGCCCCTTCATCACAATACTCCCTGATCTTCTCAAAAATATATGTTTGTCCAGCTGTGTTCAGTCCAGGTGGTGCTTGTACAGGCAGACCATCTATGGGAGGAAGGATGTCAGCGTTGCGAAGGATTGTCATAGCTAGCTAAAGTTAACCAAATAAATTCAATGATGGCTAGTTAGCTAGCTAACATTAGGCTATAACTAGCAATGCAAAATGGCATTCTGGGAAAATATCACTAACATTACACACACAGTTTGTACACTTAAATTAATCTACAATGTCTTCTTCAATTAAAATATTTTTACCTAAATCAGTCTGATTCATTTTAAGGGCAGCAATGTTATTGAGAGTAGGAGCAACATATTTGCAGTTCTCCATAGCTAACATTATATCTTTATAATTGTTAATTGTTATTGTTCTCTCTTTTTTTGTTTCACAGATCTCAAGAATTTCACTGTACCCTATAATTACATCTGCAACCCTGTACATGTGATTATTAAACCCTCTAATCTAATATCACCCTCATAGGAAGCAAACTGGTATATTGATTTACATTATATTTTTGTTGTTGTACATATGTGTCACATTGTTTAATCTTTTTTTAAATTTTATTTAACTTTTATTTAACCAGGTAGGCCAGTTGAGAACACATTCTCATTTACAACTGCGACCTGGCCAAGAGAAAGCAAAGCAGTGCGACAAAAACAACAACATAGAGTTACACATGGGATAAACAAACATACAGTGAACAACACAATAGAAAAATATATGTACGGCGTGTACAAATGTAGAAGAGTAGGGAGGTAAGGCAATAAATAGGCCATAGAGGTGAAATAATTATAATTTAGCATTAACACTGGAGTGAGAGATGTGCAGATGATAATGTGCAAGTAGAGATACTGGGGTGCAAAGGACCAAAAAGATAAATAACAATATGGGGATTAGGTAGTTGGATGGGCCATTTACAGATTGGCTGTGTACAGGTACAGTGATCGGTAAGCTGCTCTGACAGCTGATGCTTAAAGTTAGAGAGGGAGATATAAGTCTCCAGCTTCAGTGAGTTTAGCAATTAATTCCAGTCATTGGCAGCAGAGAACTGGAAGGAAAGGCGGCCAAAGTAGGTGTTGGCTTTGGGGATAACCAGTGAAGTATACCTGCTGGTGCGCGTGCTACGGTTGGGTGTTGCTATGGTGACCAGTGAGCTGAGATAAGGCGGGGCTTTACCTAGCAAAGACTTATGGATGACCAGGAGCCAGTGGGTTTAGCGACAACTATTTAGTGAGGGCCAGCCAACGAGAGCATACAGGTCGCAGTAGTGGGTAGTATATGGGGCTCTGGTGACAAAACGGATGGCATTGTAATAGACTTCATCCAGTTTGCTGAGTAGAGTGTTGGAGGCTATTTCGTAAATGACATCACTAAAGTCAAGGATCGGTAGGATTGTCAGTTTTACGAGGGTATGTTTGGTCGCATGAATGAATGAGGCTTTGTTGCGAAATAGGAAGCCAATTCTAGATTTAATTTTGGATTGGAGATGCTTAATGTGAGTCTGGAAGGAGAGTTTACAGTTTAACCAGACACCTAGGTATTTGTAGTTGTCCACATATTCTAAGTCAGAACCATCCAGAGTAGTGATGCTAGTCGGGCGGGCGGGTGGGTGCGGGCAGCAATCGGTTGAAGAGCATGCATTTAGTTTTACGAGCATTTAAAAGCAGTTGGAGGCCACGGAATAGTGTTGTATGGCATTGAAGCTCGTTTGGAGGTTTGTTAACACAGTGTCCAAAGAAGTATACAAAATGGTGTTGTCTGCGTAGAGGTGGATCAGAGAATCACCAGCAGCAAGAGCACCATCATTGATATATACAGAGAAGAGAGTCGGCCCGAGAATTGAACCCTGTGGCACCCCCATAGAGACTGCCAGAGGTCCAGACAACAGGCCCTCCGATTTGACACACTGAACTCTATCTGAGAAGTAGTTGGTGAACCAGGCGAGGCAGTCATTTGAGAAACCAAGCTTATTGAGTTTGCCGATAAGAATGTGGTGATTGACAGAATCGAAAGCCTTGGCCAGGTCGATGAAGACGACTGCACAGTACTGTCTTTTATCGATAGTGGTTATGATATCATTTAGGACCTTGAGCGTGGCTGAGGTGTACCCATGACCAGCTCGGAAACCAGATTGCATAGTGGAGAAGGTATGGTGGGATACGAAATGGTCAGTGATCTGTTTGTTAACTCGGCTTTCGAAGATTTTAGAATGACAGGGCATGATGGATATAGGTCTGTAACAGTTTGGGTCTAGAGTGTCTCCCCCTTTGAAGAGGGGGATGACTGCGGCAGCTTTCCAATATTTAGGGATCTCAGACAATACAAAAGAAAGGTTGAACAGGCTAGTAATAGTAGTTGCAATAATTTTGGCGGACAAATTTGATAAATGAGAGGGTCCAGATTGTCTAGCCCAGCTGATTTGTAGGGATCCAGATTTTGCAGCTCTTTCAGAACATCAGCTGTCTGGATTTGGGTGAAGGAGATGGGGGGGGCTTGGGCAAGTTGCTGCAGGGGGTGCAGCGCTGTTGGCCGCGGTAGGGGTAGCCAGGTGGAAAGCATGGCCAGCCGTAGAAAAATGCTTATTGAAATGATCGATTATCGTAGATTTATCGGTGGTGACAGTGTTTCCTAGCCTCAGTGCAGTGGGCAGCTGGGAGGAGGTGCTCTTATTCTCCATGGACTTTACAGTGTCCCAAAACATTTTGGAATTAGTGCTATAGGATGTACATTTCTGTTTGAAAAGCTAGCCTTAGCTTTCCTAACTGACTGTGTATATTGGTTCCTGACTCCCCTGGAAAGTTGCATATCACGGGGGCTATTCGATGCTAATGCAGAACGCCACAGGATGTTTTTGTACTGGTCAAGGGCAGTCATGAGGAACTTATTCATTAGAATAACTTATTAATTTTATTGTCTACTGCAGATGAATTGAGAAAGTTATGTCACTGTTCCTCACCTCCCTATGCTAATCAGCTTGCAATTAGGGCTCGTGGTGTACTGTATTTTATGATATGCCTGTGTTCTATAGCAGTATTTGAATTTTTGGTTTGTTAAATGGAATGTGCCGTGTGTAGCTTCCATTTTCATAGTTTACTTCGCTACTTGAGTCATCTCTCTCTCTTTCTCTCTTTCTCCCTCTCCCTCCCTCCCGCCATGCCGCTTTCAACAAAGACCTGGCCCCACCCCAGTCATTCAAGGAGTACATGTGTTGTTCCTTGACGACGAGACACATGTTTTCAGTCTGCATGGTCAATGTAGCACGTGCAACAATGTTGATGACAACAATGCTGTTTTCACTTTGGTTCTGTAAATGTAAATCCACTGGCGTTGTATAATCACACTATAAGTTTGTGTTTCTTACATCTACGAACAGCTAGTTTGTATTTTATTAGCAAGTTGTGCCAAAATCTTTTTAGCCACTAATGCTAATTGCTAGTCAGAGCAAATGTAATTAGCTATACAGCCTGGTAATACCAGTGATGGTGTAGACCAAATCAGTTTGTGGTTTGTGCAACATTATCTTCTAAATCAAAGAGGAATGTGTGAAGGATGAATATGTTAGCTACACGAAGTAGCTAAGAGAAAACATTCAGTGTAGCCGAAGAGTATAGGTCCCCTAGGAAACACGTGTAGGTCCCCTAGGTTCCTACCCTGTCACAATAACTCCTCCCTGACATGTTCATTCGTTGTCATGTCATACAATACTGTATTCAAAGTGCCCACTGTTATATGTTAACTATAGAATGTGTATACTCATTCTATTTCCATGATTCCAACAGTTCACCCAAGTGTTTTGCTCTAAATCACAAGTCAAATTGCAATTGAGACATTTGGTTAAAAATAAGGCCTAGATTGTTTGCCCATATCATGCAGCCCTACGTGGCAGTGTGGGAATGATATCAAATGAGTGCAGTGGGATTGAACAGTATAAAACTATCAGAATGCAGAAAGACCCATTGAAATCACTTAGGATATATGTGTTGCCTCCCTAGGTTCACTCACTACTCATAAAGACAACTTTTATTATAAAAAAACATAAAATACTGTCAAATACCATCATACTGTCAATTATAAAAATTTTGTAAATACCTTGATATGATATTTTGG